>NW_007249222.1:206607-249985 GCF_000164805.1 Carlito syrichta
GGGGGGGGGCACACAGCATCACTTATGTTACCTATTATCAAAGCAGGCAAATTTGGACCAAAGAGAGGCCAAAACTTTACCTGTACAATGTCCACTTGTATATCTAATACTGAATCGTACCCCACATCTTTAAAATAAAATAAAATATAAAAAATAAAAAACAGCATAGGTTCAGACAAAAACTTGTACCTGAATGCTCATAGCAGTGCATTATATTGTCAAAAAGTGGGAACAATCAAAATATCCCATCAAACGATAAATGAAATGTGGTATATCTATAAAATAGAATATATTAAATGAAATGTCCCTATAGGCAAAATGATAGCTACTGGTGTTTGCTTAGGGCTGGGGATTTATACACAGGTAGAGAAGAAATGAGGATTGAATGTTATGTGTACAAGTTTTCTTTTTGTAGTAAAAATATGTTCTAAATTTGACTGTAGTGATGGTCACACCGTTCTGTGTATAAATGAAACACCATTAAATTTAAGAATTTAAAAAATATTGTAGGGACTTTGTTTTACTGGTTCCATTCAAAATCAGCAACATTTCCAATTATTTAGAAAATGGATTGCTGTAGTCCATCCAAATGCAATATATTTTACCCACAAAATCCAAAAGGGCCAACTGAATTTTGTGCCCTTTTTAGTAGTAAGTAGAGCCAGATCTACCAATTTACCCTTTACCCTAAAAAGTATATCTCTATATACCAAGATGGCTGGATGTACTGGAAATTTTACCAAGGTGTCAGGTTTCTGATATTTTAAGATATTTATTTCCAGCCGGGCTCGGTGACTCAGCCTGTAATCCCACGCCTTTGGGAGGCTGAGGTGAGTGGATTGCCTGAGACCGCGGGTTTGAGACCCGCCTGGGCAGCGAGACCTCATCTCTACAATAAATCAAAAAATCAGCCAGGCGTGGTAGCACATGCCTGTAATTCCAGCTACTTGGAAGGCTGAGGTGGAAGGATCACCGGAGCCCAGCAGGTCGAGGCTGCGGTGGCCAGAAGTGGCCACTGCACTCCAGTCTGGGTGACAGAGTGAGACTCCAACTCAAAAAAAAAAAAAAAAAAAAAGATACTTATTTCCAACCTCTTAACATATATATGTTTAATAAGTATCTAGGGAAATTGTTAATTCCTATTCTCCAGATTCAGTCAAAAAAGATTAGCAAGATTTCCTAGAAATAACAAGGACTTAAAATACCTGAGGACTACACTCAGATCAATGGTTGGTAAGTTGATAAAATCTGATCTTGCCAGTCGAAATCAAACTGCAAAGGCCCCTCTTATCTGAGAGGAATACACTCTAAGACCCCTAGATGTCTGAAGCCAGGATGGTATCCAACTCTGTTGCTATCATTGGAACATGACTTTGTTCATGTTTTCTACCCACAAGTTTAATGTCTTTTTCATCTTCACCAAGCCGTTATAATGCATTGTGGCCATAGCTATTGCAGTCTGAAGTATGACAGATGGCCAGCACATTTTTCACAATTTCGCAGACAGAAATTTCTCTTACCATAGATATTAATAATCCCAGCATATATATATTTTAAATTATCTTATTAAGTCAAGAATTTTTACCATTTCACTTAAAGGAAGCACCATATGACTTCTCTTTGGCATACCCAAAATGCTACCGTCACCACTCTTGCACTTTGGGGACAATATTAAGTAAATTATAAGTTACCTGAATGCAAGCACTGTGATATTGGAACAGTTGCTCTGATGACTGAGACAACTACCAAGTGACTAAATGTGAGTAGAGTTTACAGCATGGCTACATTGGACAAAGGGATGATTCATATTTAGGATGAATGAAGTGATATGGCACAATGTTTCACATGCTACTCAGAAGGTTGTGCAACTTACAATTTATGAATTGTTTATTTCTGAAAATTGTCACTTAATATTTTTAGACAGTAGTTTACCATGGATAACTGAAACCATGGAAAGTGAAATTGCAGATGAGGGAACTTATTATTTCTTATGGTCTTTAGTAATGATATGAATAAAATAGCATTTGTCAAACCAAGTGCTAGCACAGACCAAGTGCTAGAGAATATGTTGGCTTGACCCCACAGGTGAAATAATTTGGAAAAGTAGCTGGTTTAGAAACATTCCTTGATTAAATTTTTGATAATACAATCACTATTCAAGATCAACCTATTTTTTCACATAGAAGAGACAAGTTCAGTGGAGAGATGTGGTAGAAAGTAACATTTCTATGTGTTAAGGGTTTTTTGTTTGTTTGTTTATTTGTTTTTAATGGTAGCCCTGTTCTTTGCAACTTCTCCATGAATGTGATACTACTTTTGCTTAATATCTTGGAAACTAGAGGTAGTTTTACTCAGATTCTACTTCACCTTTCCTAGTACAATAGCTGTTATTCCATGGATCTAAGAACCAAGATTTGTGTTTTCCAGGTTGCTCAGTATATCTTTTCTAATGCTGTTTTCTAGATTGGAAAAATAATCAAATATTAAGTTTAAAAACCCAATGTTCCCTCTGCAAATGGACACAGTCAAAACTTCATTTATCCCCTGATCTTTGTGTGCTGCTACACTGACTAGTGAACCATGACCAGTGTCCAGTAATGCCCCAAGAAACTAATCATTCTTGTCTTCAAACTCAGCCTTGATGACTAATAGCCACATGTTTCTTCCAGGAAGACCATTATATAGTTGGTTCTTTGCAGTATTTTTCCCCAGTTGGACACAATCACAATCTCCACTTTAATGGGATCTATATTTGAGAATTTTTTTTAAGATTGAGAATTGATTGAGGGGTCAAGTCTCTATACTGTTGTGATTCAAGTTAGACTTCTGTTTATCAGACTATAAGGTTTTACACTTAAATATACAATTTAAGTAGGCTACCAATACATTTTAGTTCTATAATCTAGTAATCAATGTCAACGTTCTCTGGAGTTAAATCTATTCTGATTATTGTTTATTATGGAAATAATATTTACTAACATCTGACCAATAAATTATTCTCCATAATATCTGCTACCTTGGGAGTTCATCATTCTCAATGCATCTTGACAGCAAAAACTCCTGGCTTAGAGAATTGAGCATTCCTGGCTAAAACATATCTCTTCCTGGTTTCCCAGGCTATCCTAATGGATATATTTATCACAGCCATAAAAAAGAGAGCATTTCCTAGGTCTTTTAGAGGACAGAGTTACAGGCTGGATGGGCAAGTATTGCATAATAAATCACCTCTAACATTCTGCACTCCCTGATGTCTTTACACATATTAATTTATAGCTTTTTTTCCAAGTTACCCTAATTTACTGAAGGTGATTTTTGAGCCCATGCTTCAGCCAACCAACCAAATAAACTGTTAGAACAGTCCAAAACATATTGAATTCAGAATCTATTGAGTATCCTCATGTTAAAATTCAGACTCAGTCTCAGGAGATTGAGGCAAAAGGAGGGTCACTTGAGACCAGGAGTTCAAGACTAATCTAAGAAACATAGCAATATTCCATCTTAAAAAAATCTTATTCAGTTTTTTATTACTGCAATTGCAATCAAATACTTTTATATTTGACTATTACATATTTCCCAGTTTCTAACTGCACAAAGTGGCAAAATTTTGTGATTATTTTGGTGAGTATATTTTTCTCCTCGGAGTCTGCCAGTGGTACAGTTCAGTTATAATCTAGAATTCTACATTTTTATACAGTAGGCATTAATCATATAGAGTTATTTAATATCTGAAGTCAAGTGTGACTGAAGAATTGATTTTTATATTTGCTTATTAAATTGTGTTTTAATCTGAAGTAGTGTAGCATATCTTTCAGTTCACAATGTTTTGTTTTGTTTTAAAAGACTGTATTTCATTTTAACCACTGGAAATTTAGGGTATGAATTGAGCACTGGATTAAAAAACCTTACTTTAAAACTTAAAGGATGTAAACTATTTTTTAACATTTTTAAACTAATTTTATGTTGAAATAGCAATTTCAGTTACGTTAATTTAGACTAAATAATCTATTATAGTTAATTCATCATTTTATTTTTATTTCATAGTATAAAAGTAAAAAATTACAATTATATAGGTGTGCAAGATTGTATTCTTGTTAGATAGTACCAGTCTAAAAGCAATGAAAAGTAATAATAATAGCTCATGGAAAAGGTCATCAATTTACTTGAATTCAGTTCTCACAGTGGAAGATACAACATTTTGTTCAGACAAGGGGAAAATATCTACTTCAAATTTGAGAAAAGGAAATTCTTTAAACAGTAAAGGTGATTTGCTTCATTTCGGCCTACTCACATAAACACATTCAAATTTTTAAAATTCTACGTCTTCAGCAGTGCTTGATGTTGTGTGCCTACAATCCCAGCTTCTCTCCTGAGGCTAAGGCAGGAGGATGACTTGACCCTAGACTTCAAGACCAGCCTGGGCTACATAGTAAAACTCCATCTCAAAAGAAATGAAAAATAAATTCTACTTCTTCTCAATAAATGTCCCAATAGTAGATAAATGTTTTTGTGGTTGTTGTTTAGGATAGTCAAAATTGTTTTTAGTGTTGTTACCTGGCCCTTGGGTTAAAAATGTAAAACATGACCTCATTATTTTCTTCACCAAATAATCTAGATTATTTATCAAAAAGTGCCAAACTTATAATCACTTTATTCTTACTAAATTATATTTTGGCAGAAATACTTGAGCGCTCAAAATCTCACCATCTTTAGGCACTTGGTTACATAGGTATACAGGTGATAATATACACATTAGTCTCATCACTGCATGCCATCAAACATCCAGTATTCTATTAGTCAATAGCATTAGGGGTCTTAATACTCTTAAGACTAATAAGATAAAGAATCAATTCCAAATTCTATTTTTAAGAATTAGTTATCTAGAAACTAACTTTGGTATTCATACTTATGTCCACTAGGGTTCAGTGAAGAAAGTAGAACTGCTATGAATACTAAGGCATAAAGAATAAATTACAGGGATAGACATAATTATAAGAGGAGCTAGAAAAGATCTGAAAACAAACTTATCAACTGCTCTTTATATGCGTGAACGAGTAGTGTTTGCAGAAAACTAGGTATATTCAGTCTTTTGGATAGAATCATAAAGTAGAGTATGTTTAGATATTTTTGGAAGTTGGTTATTGCCGGGTACTACCTCTGTGCATTTGCAGTAAAATGTTGGGTGGGATCACCATCAGTCAGCAGGGCTGGTAACTGTGGAAAGCTTAGTATGCATGTGTGGACAGTGAGGAGAGATTGGAAAGCTCTGGTATGGCTGAGTCTATCTGTCACTGCCTGTGAACAACAATGAACTATAGAATATCATAGCTGCTGTTTCACATTTTTCCCATAACTTATGTGTATTTCTCCTGTGGTCAACTCCAAACTAGAGGCTTACAGGAAAAAGAGTTCTGGGAAACCTAGTTCCTGCTTAGGTAAGCGACCACAGTATAAAATCACCAAGGAACATTTTATCAACTATGCTTGATCAAGTAAGAAGTATAACTTATTCTCAGTTAATTTGTAAAGAATTGATAAATTGTTTATTGAATTAATTATAAATGAACCAAGGAATAAATTAACTCAAAATTCTATCTGGAAAATTTTATGGAGAAATAATTGCTTTTTTACAGATCATTTTAAATAACAAGCAGAAAGCAAATCATAGAAGCATGATCAGCTCTAACCATTATTAAAATATACTATAATTCAGTAATGATAAAAAAGAAGCTGTGATACTGGTTCAATAACAATCAGACATGCAGATTATATTAGTGAAAAGCAGTCTCCTATATGTATTGAAATTTAATATACTGAAAGAATAAAAGCAAATCAGTTCTGTAAATTATAAGTTATTAAATCAATCATACTATGAAAACAGGTTAGAAACAGAAGGATGAAAATGTATATTTTCTTACTTTGCATTTTATGCCAAACTAAATTGCAGTCAGATTAGAATTAAGTGTAAAAATGACATACAAACTCATACAGACACACAAATAGTAAATAGACGCTGGTCTCTAATACAACTATGCAAAAGTCGTAGGTCTGAGAATGAAAAAAATACTGTGCAAATAGTATTTATTTCAGTTTCAAAATTAATTTATCATTGGAGAATGAATTGTTAAAAATAAAGGGTTGATGTGAAAGTGTTAGTATGTCAAATGTACTCAAATAAACTCATGCAATGAGTTTTTTTTAAGTTTGTCAGAAAATTCGATGAGGAAGGAAGAAAATAAGAAATACTACAGAAAAAAGTAGGAATATGACATATTCTATCAGATATCTACTATCTCCAACAATTCTACTTCTAAAGGTAGATCCTTGAAAAATGTTTAAAATATGCACTAAAAATTCATAAATATGACACATCATTTCTAAATTAAAAAGTAATAAAAATTATACATATAATTTAAAATGAAAGGATAAGTATGGTGCAAATTAAAAATTTGACTACATTTACAAGACGAAAATGACTATACCCCATATGTATGAATATAAATAGATCTCTAAACTGAATAATAAGTGAAACAATAGGCTGTAAAATGATGTAGAGTGCATTACCAATTACATTGCTTATTAACTATAATGCCAATCTATCCCCATTCATTGAATTGAAAATGATAAAACTCTAAAAATGACAAAAAGGTATATGATGGCAACTCTTGTCTCGTAAATAAAAAACAAAAGTAGAATTGAATTAGTGTAGTACTTATAGGCCACTTCAACTCAAAATACTCACATATTTTATTAAGAATAATACTTAAGACAAATGAAACTAAGCAATAATAATTTGAATATCATGTTGTGGGAATATACCGGGAGCCGCAATCACTAGTAAAAGTAAGGTAAAAGGGACCTGAAAACAGGAAAAACGCCAGCTGGGAGCAAGGCCCCAGTAAGATGTGGCCATGACAGAGGCAAAGCCCCACGGATCCTGTTGACGGAACTTCCCTAACTTTGAAGGATTGCGTGCATAGGCTTGAGAATATTCCCTCTTTAATTGAGATAATAGATGCGCAAATGGATGATGGCATTTGACAGCAAAAATTATACATAGGCATAATGGAGGTAAGATTGCAGCAAAAAGGGTGCCCCTTAGAATGTGCCAGGATGTGGAATTAGCAATAAACCTATGTATAAAAATGTAAAAAGGGCTCAACAGCAAAAAATTTCCCCCCTGAAGGGACAAGGGAATGCAAATTTTGCAACCTTTAGCTAAAAAGGAAAAACAAGTACTTCCTCACACCCTTTATAAGTAACAACATTGACAGTTGTGATTGATGAGGGAGTGAGAAACTGAGACAGAGTATCTCCACAAACAGGTGTTTTTGGGAAAAACAAGTCACAGACATGCCTTTTGACTTAAGAAATATTATAATTTAATTAGAAAGAAGGTTAAAATTAAAGTAAGGATTAGAATTAAATAGATAGCAGTTATAATTAAAAAATAAATGTTTATTATAGATGTAGGTATTAGTTAAATATAAGGAATAGGAAATAATTAAGTTTTAAGGTAAACTTAAAATTATATACACTTAATGTAAGTTTAAAATTAAATATATTTAGGATTAGAAGTAAGATTAGTTTCATATATAAGTGTAGATTTAGACATGTTTCGTTTAGAAATATAAAATGTAAAATAGGTGATAAGAAAATAGCAAGTAATATAGATAAGGCAATTAGAATTAAGAAAGTTAAATTTATAAATTAATAGTATTAAGAATTCATAGTAGGTAAGATAAGGGTGGTTATATAAAAGAAAAAACAAGTCAATATATTGCCGCTAAAAGTATATATAAGGGTAAAATTAAGAAAATAGATTAGTAAAGGAAAAGAAATAGAATAGCGAAGGGAAGAGATTCAGGTGACCTAGGGGTCACAGGCCGCAGCTGATAAATTGGCAGCTGGTATTTTGTTACACCACCTGGTAGCAGGAAGAAACAAAATGTAACTTGTAAAGGTCAACTTCACCATAAACAAAAGAAAAAAACATGATGTAAACATTTAATGTGTAACATGGGATACATTTTGTGGGTAGAGGGTCAGTAAAAAACTATATAAGCTTGTGAAGAACTGAATAAAAATTGGCAGAGTCTTGAGGTCTCCCCAGGAAGAGGATTCTTGTCGTCTTCGTCTTTTCTTTTTCACACTTCCCGATTCTCCCCAGTCAGGCCCTGACTCTCTTGTTGGAGCTGGACTCTGGCAGGAACAAATATATTTGTTACATATTTTTGGGAAAAAACATATATAGCAAAATGTAATAATAGAAAATGTCATTGCTTGAACTTATTCACTCTCACTCAAGGTGAAATCATTCAAACAGTTTTCACTTCCACAATAAAAATTAGTCCTTAAATGTCAACTATCATGAAGATTATTTGAATCTTAGAATTTTCAAGGAGGCAAGTACAAATTTCCTAGAATTACTAAATCAGACAAAAAATATTTCTCTCAGAAACATAACAGTTTGCCATGCAGGATCAAAGCATTAAACAAATAAGGTAAAAGTCTCTATTTTTAAAATAAAAAATGAAGCACTCTCTGTCATATCTGTTTGGTCTTCATGCCATAAATTATGGGGTTGAAAGAGGGTGGGATTACCAAATACAGACTGACAACAAGAATGTGAATGTAGCGTGGTATGTTGTGTCCTAATCGGTGACTAAGAAAAGAGTAGATTGAGGAGATATAGAAAACACAGAGGATGGCAACATGTGAGCCACATGCAATTAGGGCTTTTAGCTGAGCATCCTGCGATGGGAGGTGGAAGACAGCAAGAAGAATGTAAACATAGGGAATGCCAATAAGGACCAGGTTCAGAAGAAAAAGGAAACCACAAAGAGTCCATAGAAAGCATTGATGCAGATGTTTCCACAGGACAATTTTGCAATAGCCATGTGCTCACAGTAGTAATGGGCTATTATATGAACCTGAACAATGTTAAGCAGGAGATGAGATAGATCATGGGAAGTGTAAGCAAGATTGGACAGATTACAATGTAAAAACCGATGCCTGCCAGCACCTGGGATGCCAAGATGGTTGTGTAGTAGAGTGGAGCACAGATGGCCACATACTTGTTAAAAGCCATGGTCACCAGGACCGCAATCTCCAGTAAAAGAATGGTTCAGAAACATCTGGACCATAAAGCTTTTATGAGCATCAAACCAGAAGATACCCAGCATGTGGGGCACAAAGGTAGAAAGGGCCAAGTCGATTGTTGAAAGGATGGCAAGGAAGTAGAACATGGGCTCCAGAGGGTCTGCTCTGCCTTGATGACAAGCAGAATGATCGCATTTGGCCAAGAAAGCCACAAGATAAACAGAGAAGAAAGGCAGGGAGATTCAGACATGGGTGTCTTCCAAACCTGGGATTCCAACTAGGAAATACGTGGCTGGGTGAAAAATGCTCCTGTTGTGATAAAACATCCTTCCTAAAGGGAGACCTGAGGAGAGAAGTGGAAGACTAAATAAGAGTTGGGAATAAAAATAACCAGCTTGGTGTTTTATTCAATAGATGTAGAGTGAAAATGAAGAGGGTTTGCTATATGGAGGCTTCTGTTCATGTATTTTTTATTACAAATTGAGCCTTAGTCAATTGAATGGACCAGTCTCAAAAACTTAATCTTTATACTACTATAATCCTAATTTGTAACATATAAGGTTTATCAGCAAACCTATTAAAGAGATTTAAGACAAAGAACTTGATATTAAGTATTACATACTTAAATACACGCTGTGTCTTTTTTGAAAACATTGGTTAAAGAGGAAATGATGCAAACCTAAACAAGGGAAATGCAAACAAAACCTAAAATGAGACAGGCAGATGAGAAAGTAAAGCCACAGACACAAATGTACAAGACATTTCCACAATTAGATGATGCATTTATGCTCGAAATGATAAATTCATCAGTTACTGACATAGATCAAAAACTGAGATCAAGCCTGGAGGGGGAGGGCAGAAACAAAACATGAGAGAGACAGAAAACACAAAAGACCTGCCAGGAGCAGATTCAGTCTGGATCATTTGCCTGTGAACCTGAAAGTGCTCAGAAACAAAATAATAATAAACCTGTAGATTTTCACTGTTGCAACTATTTTTCCAAGTCCATCCCATGTCATAAGTGCTGAGGGTTCATTTTGGGGTATATGGTAGTAGTGGTTTCTAGTATTTTTAGTTTCTAATATTATCTGAAAACTTCATTCACTCTTTATGTCAGTTTCTCTGAAAATGCCTGCAGGTTTTACGAAGACTACAGACCAAAGATATTATTGGTTTCATACCTCCCACCTGATTAAGTCCTTTGTAAGGTGGATAGAGAATAACTTAAAAACCTTAATATGATTATGGACCCAGGGAAGGTATTTTTGATGGCACAAAATTGTTTGAATAACAAACTCAAACTGGAGAGAAAATTACTTTCTGTAATTTTCTAAAGGAAATATAGAAGGGTGCTGTTGCATTGTGTTTAACGTGACAAAAAAGCAACCAAGGCATTCACTTATACGCTGGAGTAATAAAATATACTTTCCTTGGGTCTCCAACTCGAGGCTGAGTTGTTTAAGATCATGGCCAAATAGCACAGACTCATATTTCCAACCTATATTTCCATATTTCTGACAACATATCAAGGCGGAAACTATGTCAAGGTAAAAAGCAAACTAAACTTTGTCTTGAGATTATAAGAGAGAAGAGAGAGAAACACATACACACACACACACACACACACAGAGAGAGAGAGAGAGAGAGAGAGAGAGAGAGGACGATGCTCATGAGCTACATTGTACAAAGATTCCCCCTTATTTGTGTTTTCAATGAAATGACACATCCCGATAAGTGCTTGGCAAAAACAAGTCCACCTTAGGATCACTTGTGAAAATACAGTCTCAATAATATGCCACTGCTCACCGCAGCTTCTTGTACTGCATCAGAAAGTTCATTTCATTGCCAATAGTTCATAACATAAACACAAATTATAGTTTATTAGCCAAGTACACAGTCACTTTGTAAGTAAATTTTAAATGCTTTGCATCTTCTAAATGTTTTAAGGATATCTGGTCTCTATTTTAGAGCTGCAAATGATTTTTTTTCCTTTTCTTTATTTTCCCTGTTAGATTCAGATGCAAATCAATCCCAAACAATTCTCAGTCACTTTTGATTGTCTCTCATTAATTTGAATGTAATACGCTCCTAAATTGAGAGAAAATTCACCTGTGATACTTCATTTTTCTGAAGGAAGAGAGATTTGAGTAGAACATCCAGTAGAACAGTTCTATGATGTTTTTTGTGCATGGGTCCAGAGAGAATAGTTTTATATTAAGGCTCCAGTTGCTTAGAATATTGGAAAAACTGAGTTGATTCAGCATTCTATCCTAAATGGCACTATGAGATTAACTCCTTTGAGATTGCTGTGGTGGGTGAGGGTGGAGAAATACCTAGATTCTGATCTAGGAAGCAGAAGCTCAAAAAAATGGTATAGTTAGTAATTTATATACAGAAAAGTGTAGCTGAGGGAAAATTTTTCCATTATATACAGCATAAAGTTAGATACATTTTATTTCCCACTTCAAAAAACTTTAAAGCTAAATTCTAGGGGTTTTATCACCTAGATAAAATAGTAATTGAACTATGTTAAATACTTAAGTTAAAACATAATAACCTGGCATTGCTGTTTTTATTTTCAGGCTTAGTTCTCATTATTCCTTGTCACTGATCATATGTTCTGGATTCATTGAATGTTAAGTCTATGAATTCAAAGCTATGACTCTTTGGTCACAGTGTCCCCTGTTAATGTCTATTTCTCTCACTCTGACTTCTTGTCAACTTTTTATATCTTCATTACAGATTTCATACAGATAAATAGTAAAAAATCTGATCAGAGCATCAGTGTGCTTCAGTTCAGGTGCTGAATTTTCCAAATATTGCTTGTGTCAAAGTGAATAATTTACTAATCATCTTTATGACACAATTTTCTCAACAGAAAAATTAGGGATGATAATAGTACCAACAACTTACGATATTTTGAGGAAAACATCAGGTATTGAATATAACACACATAGTGTAATAACTGCCACATTTGAAGTGGTTAATTTAAATTAATCTCTGTTTTCATCGAATCCAGTTCACAACTCTACCTTTATATTCCTTGTACAATCCAGACTGAGAAATCCTTTATGCCAAGATGTCTGTAACATTTGCCCTGCATGTTCTTATTTTTATTAAACATCGTATCCCTCATTTTTCAGCCAAATATATATACATATTATTCATTCTCACTGGAAGAATGGATGAAAAGTACTTCTGTAGAAAAATATAAATTGTTTCATATGAAGAAATTGACAAAATATCCTGGATAAGGGGGGTATACACTCTGTTAAGTAGCTAACATGAAAATTTCTGAATATCACAAACCAACATGTCTGTCACATCTTTTTTGTTAACTGAATTATAAATAAAAACACTATTATCTAAGTGATTAGAATTCTGGTTGTTTTATGTTTTGTTGTGTATTACATGTTTTATTGTGTTTAACAATCCTAAAGGAAAATAATTAACCAATATGGCTTGAGGAATAAATAATACGTTTAAATAGGATACCTGAAACAGTGAGAGACTGGGTGTCTTAACTACAGCTCTGTTTTTCTTATTAGGTGACCGAATGTGGGATAAATAATTAGTGAAATTTAAGAAGCATGATCATTGTATTCTTGTTAACTTGGTGGTGTTACCAAACATATTTGGATTTTAAAAATTATCTTTCATTGACATAGACCCCACTTTCCTTAACTCTGATTTAATCAAAATGTTATATTATTTAGTTTGAACAAAATATATCTAATGAGACTTTTTCTTAAAAGATAATTTACTATAGATGACCCCTTATTTTGAACTAAATGAGGCTTTGGGTGCAAACAAGATAGAATAGAAATATTTTTCCTTGCTCCTTTCACCTAAGTAACACTATAAACGTAACACTGGCACAATGGAAAAACTAAGGAGAACTTGGAAAGATGGTAAGAAAAAGATGAGTTGGTTTGGGACCCTAAGACTGGATGAAAAAGCACAATAGGAAAGCATGTTGTGTTCTTCCATCCAACTGAAAAAGATCACCCATTTTTTTCTGACTCTTGACTTAGGAACAGATAGAATCTTGATAGGCTCATTTCAAATAGAATATTAACTCATCTGGGAAAATCAGGTAAGTGTGACATGACTAGCAAATGAGATTAAATGGGAAAATCACCCACAATAAGCAACTTCATCATTTACAAAGCCAGAGATTTCCCTTTTCCATCAATAGATGTAATACATGCAGAACCAAACAAAAAGAATCCAGTTACATCAGACAGTCTTGTTGGTGAAGTCCCTTTGTCCCTGTGATCCAAGACTATCTTGCCCCACTAAGAGATACCAGTGTGGACAGGGAAAAATAGAGAAAGAGATGCAGATTTAACACACAGCTCAGTTCACGAAGGCTGTTCTTCTGGATTAAGACTTTTTCTCCTGTGCCAAAGACAAAGGAGGGTATGGGAGGCACTGAAAATGTGCCACCACATGTCATCATATTCTGCTCCACTGAGACATTCAATTGCATTTCCCATCTAGGAAAATGGCTTCTCCCTCAAGTAGTACCAGCAGTGACCAACAAGAGTTCAGAGGCACCAGATAAACCAATAAACTATCAATCAACTATAAATAAACTGTCAATCATCTATAATAAATACTGAAAATGCTCTGAATAAACCAATATTGGAACTATAACCCACAAAAAGGCAAAGGTCTGCATATTAACATAAAAGTATAACTGCTTGCTAAAATAAATGATTGAAAAGGATGCAGAACCTCTTCACACAATAGATGAAATATCTAGAATACAATAAAAAGTCTATCTATTAAAGAATAAAATAATCACTTGGACGAAAAGTTCAATTAACACCAATACTGAATGAGTGAAATGTTAGAATTGTCAAAAAAAGGATTTTAAAGCAAACCTCATAAAAATTAGAATAACTCATAAATATGCACAATTATTATTCACTAGTAAAAATTTAAAATTGAATAAAATTAAAGTAAAATGATCTCAAAACAAATAGAAATTATCAAACATCATGGAGAAATTATAAAAGAAAGAATCAAGTGGAAAAAATGAACTGAAAATATAACAGAATTTAATAAAATCCTGCCGAATGGGTCTCAATAGTGGAATTAAGGTGGCAAATGAGAGAAAAAAGTAATATTAGAGAAAAGAAGAGGGAGAGGGAAGGAAGGAAGAATAAAAGAAAGGAAGGAAGGAAATCTTCAACAATATTAACAAACCAAATGCAGCAAAATATAAAATAAGCATGCACCAAGAAAGATATATTTGTACCAGATATATCAGATATTTATACACATTTATGCCAGATATATCAGGTCTGGTTAATCCACCAAATTATTAATTAATCATTAATCATAAATGATTAATTAGATCATTAATTCACCAAATTAACTGATACAAAAAGAAAAATGTATATGATTGCATTGTTGATGTAGTAAAAATTTATATGACAAAATGAAACACCTACTCATGATAAGAATTATTCGCAAACTCACAGTAAAGAAAATCCTTCTGAACATGATAAAGAATAACTACAAAACAGCAACAAACACACATATAAAAACTGACGACAACATTATACATAATGATGAGGAAAAGGACACCATTGCCTAAGATAGGGAGGACAAGGTGTGTCCACTGTCATAATCCTATTCAGATTTTATTCAACAAAGAACTGAAATTCTAGCCAGTGTAATAAGGCCAGTAAATGACATGAAATACATATAAATGGAAAAGCAAATGAAACTATCTCTATTTGCAGAAGATATGATTGTCTACATAGAAAATCTCAAGGAATTAAAACAAACACATAAAAATTAACTACATTTGCATTTTCCAATGATAAACACATAGAAGCCAAAATTAAAAGTACAATACCATTAGCAAATGAAATAAGCATATATAAACTTAAAATGACTACACAACCTGAAACCGACCATTATAAGATGGTACTAAAAGAAAAAACCAAAATTAACAGAAGAACATACTGTGAAGAAGATAAACAGATGGCAAATAAGCATAATAGAAGTTGTTCGATATCATTTTTCTTCAAGGAAATACATATTTAAAACTCAGATATCAATCACTCTACATCTGTCAGAATGGCTAACACAAAATGGCAATTCCAAATTTTAGTGAACATGAAAAGAATTAGGATCTCAAATACACTGCTTGTAGGAAGGTAAAACATTACAGACACTTTGAAAAGCAGTTTGCAGTTTGTTATAAAACTGTATGTACAGTTACCATATGACCCAGTAACAACACACTTGGGCATTTATCTGAGAGAAATTAAAACATGTTTACACAAAAGCCAGTACAAGAATGATCATAGCAGCTTCATTTTATAGAAACTGGAATCAGCACAAATGTCCTTCAATAGGCGAATACTTATTATGACTTATATGTACCATGGCATACCTGACATCAATAAAAATGCATGAATTATTGGGACATACAGTTTGGATAAATTTCTGCAAAATTATACTGATTGATAAAATTGTTGCCCAAAAGTTACATAATGTGTGATTCCATTTATATAATATTTTTCCAAAGAAGATAATTAGAACAGGATGACAGGCTAGTAAGTGCCAGTGCTAGGAATGAGGGATTATGGGGGTGACTATAAGAGAACAATGAGTAATCTTTGTGTTCTTGGAACTAGTCATATTATGAGACTGTGGTGGTAGACACACAAACCTAGACAAAAGACAAACTCCCTAGAACTTTGTATACTTTCATGCATGTGTGTGCACGTGCATTCACACACACACACACACACACACACACACACACAAACTGGGAAAATCTGAACAAAAAAACTCAGATGAATTATGTCAATTTCAAAATTTTTACTCTTATGCTATATTTCTGAAAATTATTATCATGGGAAGAAACTGAACAAGCATACAAAAAATCCCTGATTCTTACAACTGCACGTGAATCCATAATTATCTCAATACAAATCCAAAAAAATAATTAAAGCATTATTCTAACTTTAAAAATTGATCACATTGTTCTTATAAGAATCATTTCCCTTAATGTTTGGGGTAAAAGCAAATACCCACTTCTCAAATGGACATACAGTGAAAAATTCAGGGTTCCTCCTTTTTCTTCAATGACCTGCTTGAATGCATATATTGGAATTCTAGGTACTATGGTAACATTTTTGTGATTATTTGAAATTATTTCAAAATAAAAAGTAATGGTTGGCTCAATATTGACCAGCCAAGACTGTTGACATAAAGTGTTTTCAGGTATTCTATTGGGCATATAAGACTTACTAAAAAGAAAACAGTCATATGGATATTTTACCGTTGACTCTCACAGGGACTGGGCTAATATGCACTTACTTCATTCAAACTAAAAAGAAAACAGTCATATGGATATTTTACCGTTGACTCTCACAGGGACTGGGCTAATATGCACTTACTTCATTCAAACATATGCCATGATACAGAAACATTTAGTACCTACCAAATTGGAATTACATCTCTTTAAAAATATATGCCAGAGCAATCACAGCATACATCTCTCTCAAAGATAACTTTTTTTCAAACATTTTTGTGCATAAGTAAACCCCAACATTGAGATTTTGAAACTAATTTCTAAATTTCAATAGTTTGGATGGTTCTAAAATATGACACACATTTGATTGAATGTTCCTTAGGCAACTGAGAAGTGAGGAGAATTTGGAAATGGTAAGAAGGTGATTCCTATCGTTATGTGGATTGTCAGTCTTTGAAGGAATTTGGTAATAATTCCTTACATCTATGTAATAATTTATTACATCTTCACTTTCTCAAATAAATAAGTTTTTTTCCTAGTTATGAATTTAAATATAGCTATTTTCTATTTTGACTTTAAAAAATACCTGTCATCTCTTCCTACAGTCCTGTGTCTGCTCATGGAATATATTTTTTAATCCAGAGCACCTCCTTTTACTATTTCCAGTTGTACAGCACTGTTGGCACAAAGAGATCTCAGCTGTTGTCTATTTGACATTGCTTTCTTTCTGTTATTTTAAGTTGAGTTTTTTAAATTTATGATAGTTTTTTACATGGTATAATACAATAGTATTTACAAATTTTGTTTGTTAAATTTGAGAAATTCTGACACCTGTGACACCTGGGGAATCATTATTACCACAACTAGGGGATGAATGGGTAAACAAAATGTGGTTTATATACGCAATGGAAACTATTCAGCCATATAAAAAAACAAACTTTTATTTGCAACAACGTGGACGAGCCTGAAGAACATTATGTTGAGTGAAATGTCAGGCACAGAAATACAAATACTGCATTCTTATTCATTTGTAGAATATAAAAAATGTTTACCTCATAAAGCTAGAGTGTAGAATGTGGTTACCAGGGTCTGGAAAGTTTGCTGGTAGGAGTTGGGATAATATTGGTCAAAATTGCATTTAGATATGGGTAATAAATTCAAGAGATTTACTGTGCAACATAGTGACCATTGCCCCACCCTTATCCTCAGCTTCTGGCAATAACCATTCTGCTGTCTGCCTCTTTGAGTTCAACTATTTTAGATTTCACATATAAGCGAGATGATATAGAGTTTGTCTTTCTGTGCCTGCCTTATTTCACTTAATGCAATGTCTTCTGAGTTTATTTATGCATCAAATGACAGAATGTTATTCTTTGTAATGACTGAATAGTATTTCATTGTGTATATATAACACATTTTCTTTACCATATTCTCCTTGTCCATTCATTCATAGACACTTAGGTTGATTCCATATATTGGCTATTGTGCAAATACTGCAATAAAATGGGAATACAGATATATCTTTGACATTATAATTTAAATTCCTTTGCTGTATATACTCATAAGCAGGATTATTTTTAATATTTTGAAGATATTACATGCTTTTTTTTCATAATAGCTGTACTAATTTACACTTACATAGTTGAAGTTTCAATGTTAATAGTGTCCTTCGATGTATAAAAGTTTTAAATTGAAAATTTCAGTTGGTTTTATTACAAAACAAAAAGATAAAATAAGGAAAGTTACAATTTTAATCATTTTAATAATATTCAGTAGAAGGGATAAAGAATATACAATCTTCAAACATCAGTTGGGGAAAGGATTTTTTCAGGGGAAGCTAAATTAATTTTTTTTAAGTTTAAAAGAGAAAAAAAGGAGAGTAACAGGGAACATAAAATTAGAAAGTGGATAAAATAACAATGATCAAAAAGAAAAGCTATATTCTGAATTATTAGAAACCTGCTAGCTAATGATTCTATTTAAGCATAAATCCTAGATAAATTAACTTAAAATGTTCACAGAAATATAGAAAAGGATATGAAGCATATTTTCTTATTAAAAAATAAGATGAATGATCTATTAGAAGATGAATGCATAAATGAAATGAATGTTACAAAAGTACTATAATCTATATAAATTAAAACCAAATGATCACACATAAGTACTGCGACTGACCGCAAAACTAAAAGTTTGTACTGTGAACTCAGAAAAAATGCATGCTAGAGTTTGTCACTAGAAAAATGGGATAGAAACATGTCAGGGAAGTATAAAGGTGATTTTAACTTTAATGCTGTGTGTATTTAATTAAAGCATTATCTTTGAGATAAGTACAATATAAAAGGTTATGAATTTGAGGTTGTAGGAACAAAGACATTTGTTATATTTTTCTTTTAGTTTATTTTCAAAATAACCTGAAAAAAATAAAACGAGTATAATTTTTACAAGTGATGTGACAAGTTTGATGATGATACAAAATGTCATTAATTGCTTGGTCTTTGAAAATCTTAATAAATCAATTGAAAGCCTTAGTCTCATGTGAAATGTGGCTACGTAGAGCTTGGTCTGACAGCCTGCATTAATGTCTGTGGGAGAATGAGAGGTAGGCCATGGATATGAAACAGAGGCTACAGATTTTAGAATGGAGTATTTTAGGGTTAAAGTAAATTGAGAAAACAAAACTGGATAAAAAGAAAGGCAAAGGCCAACATATATCACATAAATAGAAATACTATAAGTAAATAGATTACAATAAGACTACATATCTGCTTATGCTATGGGTCTGAAGGCACAGAGGAAATCAGGGATAAGCTATGTTGGTATTAGTGAGAAACTGTCTTGAAATTGTGTGCTTGTTTCAGCTATTGCATTGAGTCTAATGCATTTGGCAAATGATTCCACTTAAAGCTACAGATTTGGGGCAACCCCCTCAGGTCACCTCCCACTCTGTGTGCTTTTCTGTCCTCTTAATAAATCCTGTTTTCTAAAAAAAAGAAAAGAAAAAAGTTACAGATTGGCAATGATTGTTTTGAACCCACGAACTTGACTTTATAAAAGCACAACAGAATGCAAACTCTACAGAGTCAGGCATTAAATGAATGTAAACTAAAGAAATAATCAAATGCAGCCGGGCTCAGTGGCTCAGCCTGTAATCCTGCACCTTTGGGAGACTGAGGTGATTGGATTGCCTGAGCCCGCGGGTTCGAGACCTGCCTGGGCAGGGAGACCTCATCTCTACAATAAATCAAAAAATCAGCAGGGCGTGGTAGCACATGCCTGTAATTCCGGCTACTTGGAAGGCTGAGGTGGAAGGATTGCAGGAGCCCAGCAGGTTCAGTCTGGGTGACAGAGTGAGACTCCAACTCAAAAAAAAAAAAAGGAATAATCAAATGCATGTATATATCAATAAATAACTATGAGAGAAAGAAAAATAAAAGAAATTAAGAGGAAAACATAAAAACAAGTAAGGAAAAAAGGAAACATGGAAAGTAAGAGTAAAGGAATAAAAGAAATAGTTTATGGGATCAAATTTCCAGTGGCACATATCTCTAATGACAGATCACAAAAGATTCAATGTGGACATTTCTTCTCCAGAAAAGCAGCAGCCTTGGGTTATCAAGGGCTCTGCAGGAGTTTATACAGACAGAAGTCACACAGATCCCCCCCAGGATATCCCTTCAAGGATAGCTCATTAGTCTCTAAATTTGAGATACAATCGGATTTCCAACAATCTTAAGCTCCATTCATCAGCAGCCAGGAATAAAGCAGTTTGTATTGGAAATTGACAGCAATAAGGTAAGGACCACGAGTTTTCCTTAAGGCAAGTCTTCCTAGAAGAATCAAAATCTTTAGTAAAAGAACACAGTAACAGTCTCATTTTTTTTAAAACACACGGAGCACTTGCTCTTGTATCTGTTTTGTTCTCACACCAAAGATGATGGAGTTAAGAGAAGGTGGGATAACCAAATAAAGATTGGCAATAAGAATGTGGATAAAGCGTGGTATGTTGTGTCCAAACCGGTGAGTAAGGAAAGAAAAGATAAAGGGTATATAGAAAGCACGGGTGACTGCCACATGAGAGCCACACGTGCTTAGAGCTTTCAAGAAAGCATCTTGTGATGGGAGGCTAAAAACAGCATGGAGAATATAAACATATGAGATGCCAATAAGGACCAAGTTCAGGACAAAAAAAGAAACTACAAAAAGCCCATAGTTAGCATTGATACGGATGTTTCCACAGGACAATTTTGCAATGCCCATGTGCTCACAGTAGGAATGGGCTATGATATGAGCCTGACAAAATGGTAAGCGGTAGATAAGATAGATCATGGGAAGTGTAAGCAAAACTGGATGAATTACAATGCACACACTAATGCCTGCCAGGACCCAGGATGTCAAAATAGTCGTGGAGTGGAGTGGAGCACAGATTGCCACATAACAGTCAAAGGAAATGGCCAATAACACCTCAGCCTCCATGCCAGTAAAAGCATGGATCAGAAACATCTGGGCCACACAAGTTCCAAAGTTAATCTCATGAGCATCAAAAAAGAAAATATCCAGCATGCGGGGCACAGAGGTTGTAGAAAGAGCCAAATCAATTGTTGAAAGAATGGTCAAGAAATAGAACATGGGCTCCCGGAGGGTCTGCTCTGCCTTGATGACTAGCAGAATAGCAACATTGCCCAACAAAGCCACAAGATAAACAGAGAAGAAAGGCAGGGAGATCCAGACACGGATTTCTTCCAGACCTGGGATTCCAACAAGGAAAAATGTTGCTGGGTGAAAAAAGCTCCTGTTATAATAAAACATCCTTCCAAATGACTGTTGCCACTCCTAGAAGAGGGACCAGGAGAGAGAAGAACAAAGTTGAATAAGAGTTTGGAATGAAAATTACTAGATGAGTGTTTCATTCAGTAGATGTAAAGGAAAAAAATTAAAAGTTTTGCTATTTGCATGATTCTGTTGATATATTTTGTAATCTAAATGAAATAATAGATTTGAATAGATCCATATAAAAATTGAATCTTTATATAATTATAATATAATGTAATCTTTGTGCATTAAAATTTTCAGAATTCCATGATATAGAATTTGATATTAAGAATGGAATAATTTAGTATGGCTTGTATCCTTTGTGATTCCCTGGATTAAAGAGGGACACATGAAAAGTTAAGGTTGCATGCAAGGGAAATGCAAACTTAATTCAAAAGGAGACAGATTACAAAGTAAAGTAAGGAAATAAATATTTCTACTTTCTGCAGAGAATCATGTGAACATAAAATTGATAATTTAATGGAAAAACAATGTATGAGGTGGTAAACACAGAGGAATTAGGTTATATGTTTGGAGAAATATTACTTGCCATTTCTGAGACTTTAGTGCTTTTTCATTTTCTAAATTTTCTATTACACTATATAAATGTAGTACATATATGGCATGGAACATAACAAACTCAATACACTCTGAATTATTTAATATTAATAATTATAAACAGTTATAACATGTGAGTTTCAATGTAAACTTTTTAAAAAATTATTTATTTTTTTTATTATGAAGTTGTGGGGTACAGTTAAGGGTTAGGTGTACAATTGCATTTCATCCAGGCACCCTGTTGATTTGGGGTGTTTCCCCATTCCCAGACAGATATTTGCTACTGTTGATCCCATCTCCCTCCCACTACCATAGTTTCCCAGTACTGTCAGTCATTTTAGTATAGTATTGCATTGGATGTTTAAGGTCCATTATATGAGTGACAACATGTGATACTTGGATCTTTGTTTCTGTGAGAGGTCACTCAGTATAATGGACTCTAGTTCCATCCAGGTTGCTGTGAAATTTATGATTTTGTTCTTTTTTATGGCTGCGTAGTATTCCATCGTGAATATGTACCACATTTTTTTAATCCAGTCCTCTTTTGACAGGCAGCATGGTTGTTTCCAGGTTCTTGCTATTGTAAACAAGGCTGCGATAAACGTGCGTGTGCAGATATCTTTTTTATAGAGTGATTTGTGTTCTTCAGGATATATTCCCAGTAGAGGGATTGCAGGGTCACATGAGAGGTTGGTATTTAGAGCTTTTAGGAATCGCCACACTGCTTTCCACAGAGGTTGCACTAGTTTACACTCCCACCAACAGTGTAGAAGTGTTCCCTTTTCACCACACCCTCCCCAGCAGCTATTATTTTTTGAATTGTTGATAATTGCCATTCTGACTGGGGTTAGGTGTTATCTCAGTGTGGTTTTGATTTGCATCTCCCTGATGATTAGTGCGGTTGAACATTTCTTCATGTGTTTGTTGGCTGCTCAGATGTCTTCCTTTGTGAAGTGTCTGTTCATATCTTTTGCCCATTTTATAATGGGGTTGTTTTTTTTTTTCTTTTCAGCACATTTGAGTTCCTTGTAGATCCAGGATGTTAAGCCTTTGTCAGAACTGGTGTTAGCAAATACTTTTTTCCAGTCTGTAGGGTGTCTCCCTGCTCTCTTGATGTTTTCTTTGGCTTTGCAGAAGCTTGTCAGTTTAATAATGTCCCACTTGTCTATCTTCTCTCTTATGACCTGTAGGTTTCGGGTTTTGTTCAGAAATTGGATGCCAGTCCCGATTTCCATGAGGGTATATCCTTCATTTTCTAAGGTTCTTATGGTTTGAGGTTTTACATTTAGGTCTCTGATCTATTTGGAGTTAATTTTTGTGTATGGGGATACATAGGAGTCCTGGTTCAATCTTCTGCATGTGGTCAGCCAGTTTTCCCAGCACCATTTACTGAACAGGTTCTCCTCTCCCCAGTGGTAGGTGGTGAAGGCTTTGTCAAAGATAAGTTGGTTGAGAAATTGAGGTTTTGGTTCTGGAATCTCAATTCTCTTCCATTGATCTATATGCCTGTTCCTATACCAATACCAAGCTGTTTTGATGATTGTAGCTTTATAGTAACGTTTGAAGTCTGGTAATGTGATACCAACTGCTTTGGTTTTTTTTGCTGAGGATTGTTCTAGCTATTCTTGGACGTTTGTGTTTCCATATGAATTCCTGTGTTGTTTTTTCTAGGTCTGAGAAGAATGTTGCCGGTAATTTGATGGGTATTGCATTGAATTTGTAGATTGCCTTATGTAAGATGGACATCTTCACAATGTTGATTCTTCCGATCCATGAGCATGGGATATTTTTCCACTTGTTTGTGTCAACTTTGTTTCTTTGAGCAGTGTTTTGTAGTTTTCCTTGTAAAGGTCTTTCACATCTCTGGTTAGGAAGATGCCAAGGTATTTCATTTTTTTTGTGGCTATTGTGAATGGAATTGTGTTTTTTATTTGGGTTTCTGTTTGTTTATTAATGGTGTAGAGAAATACGATTGTCTTTTGTACATTTATTTTGTATCCTGAGACTTTGCCAAAGGTCTTTATCAGTGTAAGGAGGTTTTTGACAGATTCTCTTGGGTTTTCAAGGTACACAATCATATTATCTGCAAAGAGAGATAACTTGACTTCTTCTTTTCTGATTTGGATACCCCTGATTGCCTTCTTTTCTTTGATTGCTCGAGCCAGGACTTCCAATACTATGTTGAACAGGAGGGGTGAGAGTGGGCATTCTTATCTTGTTCCAGTTTTCAGGGGAAATGGTTCTAATTTTTGTCCATTTAGGAGTATGCCCGCTATGGGTTTCTCGTAAATGGCTTTTACGATTTTGAGGTATGTTCCCCGTATGCCAGCTGTTCAAGGGTTTTTATCAAGAAGGGGTGCTGGATTTTATCAAAAGCTTTTTCTGCATCTAATGATATCATCGTGTGGGTTTTGTTTTGGCATCTGTTGATGTATTTAATAACATTTATGGTTTTATGAATGTTGAACCAGCCATGCATCCCAGGGATGAATCCAACTTGGTCATGATGGATGATTTTTGGGATGTATTGCTGAATCCGGTTTGCTAGGATCTTGTTGAGAATTTTAGCATCTATGATTATCAAAGATATTGGCCTGTAGTTCTCTTTCTTTGTTGGATCTTTACCTGGTTTGGGTATCAATGTGATGTTGGCTTCATAAAATGATTTGGGGAGAGTTCCATCTTTTTCAATCGCCTGGAATACCTTCAGTAGGATTGGTATCAGCTCCTCCTTAAATGTCTTGCAGAATTCTGCTGGAAAGACATCTGGACCATGGCTTTTTTTTGTAGGTAGTTTTCTTATTACGTAGTCAATTTCCTTGATTGTTATTGGTCTATTTAGGGTCTCAATTTCTTCTTGTTCCAACCTAGGTAGGTTGTGTGATGTCAGAAAGTCCTCCATTTCCTTGAGGTTTTCAAGTTTGTTTCCATACAAGTGTACATAGTAATCTCTAATAATCTTTTGTATTTCTTTAGGATCAGATGTAACTTCATCTTTTGTATTTCTGATTGTGCTTATTTAGTTTTTTTTTCTCTTTTTTTCTTGGTCAGTCTAGCTAGGGGACCATTGATCTTGTTTATTCTTTCAAAGAACAAGCTTTTTGTTTCATTGATTTTTTCTATTATCTTTTTGTCTTCTACGTCCTGGATTTCGGCTTTTATTTTGGTGATCTGAATTCTTCTGCTGAAATTAGGGTTTTTGTGGTCTTACTTTTCCAGCTTCCTTAGGTGGCTTGTTAGGTTGTGAATTTCTGTTCCTTCCATTTTCCACATGTGTGTTTGTAGGGATATAAATTCCCCTCTTATTACAGCTTTTAGGGCATCCCAGAGATTTTGGTAAGATGTTTCTTCATTTTCATTTGTTTCCAGGTATCTTCTGATCTCTGTTTTGATTTCATCATTACCCGGGAGTTGTTTAGCATCATGCTGTTTAGTGTCCATGTCTTTGTGGGTTTTGGGTGGACCTTGTTGGTGTCAATGTTTATTTTTATTCCACTGTTGTCCGAGAAGGTGCATGGTAGAATTTCAGTCCTTTTAAATTTGCTTATGCTTCATTTGTGTCCAATTATGTGGTCGATCCTAGAATATGTTCCATGTGTGATGAGTAGAATGTGTATTCTGTGGTCTTTGGATGGAGTGTTCTGTAGGTTTCAATTAAGTCCATTTGGTCCAGAGTCTCATTGAGGTTTCGGATCTCCTTGCTGATTTTTTGTCCTGATGAACTGTCTAGGGTTGTGAGTGGTGTATTAAAGTCCCAAGTTATGATGGTGTTAGAGTCAGTGTCTTTCTTTAGTTTTCCTAGAAGTTGCTTTATGAATGTTGGCTCACCTATGTTGGGTGCATATATGTTTAGGATGATATTTCTTGTTGATGGAGTGAACTTTTTATCATTATGTAGTGGCCCTCTGTATCTTTTTAAATTTTTGATAGCTTAAATGGTATTTTGTCTGAAATTAGGATCGTGACTCCGCCTTTCTTTTGTGTTCCATTCACCTGAAAATTTGTTTCCCATCCTCTTACTTTGAGTCTGTGTATGTCCTTTCTAGTGAGATGGGTCTCTTGAAGGCAGTATATTGTTGCCTGGTGATATTTTATCCATATTTTCATTCTATGTCTTTTCAGTGGTGCATTTAGTCCATTCACATTCAGACTAATTATTGAAATGTGAGAGTTCGTCCCTATCATGGAGTTCTTATTGAGTTGTTGTTCTTCCACTTGGTTTTTTCTTTTTTTCTTTTTGTCTTTCTTTTGGTTTTGGGGTTGGTTCATGTATATTTTATTCTTTTCCCTGTACTCTTGTGAAGAATGTTGTTCTTTTTGCCTTTTCTTCTGTGTTTAGTACTTTCTTAAGTGTTTCATGTAGAGATGGTTTGGTGGCAGCATAAGTTCTTAGGGATTGGATATCTGGGAAAGATTTTAATTCTCCCTCACTCATGAAGCTTAGCTTGCCTGGATAGGTTATTCTTGGTTGAAATTGTTTATCTTTTAGGACTTTGAAGATAGGGCTCCAAGCTCTCCTAGCCTGCAGGGTTTCTGCAGATAAATCTGCTGCTATTCTCTTGGTCTTCCATGGTAGGTGATCTGGCCTTTTTCTCTTGCTGCCTTTAGGATCTTTTCTTTTGTGCCTACTTTATTTAGGTGAATTATTATGTGTCTAGGAGTTGGTCTTCTCATTTTTTGTCTTGCAGGGGTTCTCTGAATCTCTTGTGTTTGAATTTTTGCATCACTGATTAGATAAGGGAAGTTTTCTTGAATGATCTCTGGAAAGTTTGTTCCAATGTGGTTTCTGTTTCTCTTTCTGCCTCAGGGAGTCCGATTACTCTTAGGTTAGGCCTCTTAAGGTAGTCACTCATCTCTTGAAGGTTTTGTTCTGTCTTTTTGAGCTTATTTTCTGTGTTTTTAAGAGTTTGGGTTATTTCTATATTTTGGTCCTCAAGCTCTGAGATTCTTTCTTCTGCTTGGGTAATTCTGCTTTCCATGCTTATCAGTTTGTTATTTATTTCATTCACAGTATTCTTTATTACTGTTATCTCAGATATCAGCTCCTTCCTAGTTTCTTCTTGTGTCTCCTCAATTCTTTTTAATCTCTCCATTATTGTTTTGATATCTACATTTGCAGTTTGAGACCCTTCATTCTGGGTGCTTTTCATTGTTTGCATTCCAAAGTCAGTTTTCTCAGTGTCTGCTCTCCCATGCATCTGGGAGAGACCCATACTCTTCTTTTGATTTTTCTTCATTTCTGTAGATTTTTCTCCCCCTCCCCCTTTCCCTCCTCTTCTTCAATTCTGTTTTTGAGGCAAGGTGGGGTTGCTTTTATTTCTCTTCTGCAATGACCTGTTCTTCCTTATGAGGGTCTTCTGGCTTTGTTCACTTTTCCCTCTGCTTTACAGTGTGTCTATTCAGCAGTATGTAGTCTTGGTCCCTAGATTTAAAAAGGGGGCGTATAAAAGAGGAAAATAATGGAGGACGCGGGAGTAAATAGGGAGTTAGAGAGAGAGAAGTGCGAGAGGGAAAACAGATATACATACCAACTATCAGGTGAGAAAGTGACACAGGGCCGGGAAGAGGTGGAGAAAGACACATAAGAAAGATTCCCTAAAGAGTACTGATAGCTACACAGAGACATGCCAATAAGATCGAGAAACAGTGTAAGTCAGAAGGTAAACAACAAACGTGATCTAAACCAACAGTTACAATGATAATATCATAAGTCAATATAAGTGAAAGAGAGAAGTGCAAGAGGGAAAACAGATATACATACCAACTATCAGGTGAGAAAGAGACACAGGGCCGGGAAGAAGTGAAGAAAGACACGTAAGAAAGATTCCCTAAAGAGTACTGATAGCTACACAGAGACAGGCCAATAAAATCAAGAAACTGTGTAAGTCAGAAGGTAAACACCAGACGTGATCTAAACCAACAGTTTCAATGATAAAATCATAAGTCAAAATAAGCGATCAGACTAGAGTCACTTCTCTGATCTCTGATTCCGGCCTTTCTCTTTTGTTTTTTGTTGCAGTGTAGGAGTGGGGCTTTGTCTCCTGTTTTGCACTGTTGCCTTAGGAACTGAGGTAAAGATTGTTGATAGGTGGGTGGGGCTATGGAATTCTCTGCCTGGAGAATAGCAGGGTAGTTTAAGCAGATCTGTTTTTCTCCACTTATCTGGGTCCCCCAGCTTGGGGTCTCGCACTGAGTGCCTCAGCCAGGGTGGACCCGGAGTTCCAGAGCTCCAAAGCTCCAAAGGGCAGGCAGTGGGCAGCGAGAGTGGCTCTGGGCCCCCCACAGGGTACTTCAGCCAGGAATGGGACCGGTGTCTCTGAGGGACGGGTGCCCAGAGCCTCCCTGTGTGACCAGCGGCTTGGTGTCAGATGCTGGGCTGGAGACAATGGAGCCAGGGAGGGTGCCGGAGGGGGCTGGGAGCCAAGACTCCCAGCACACAGTGGAATAGCAGCAGCAGGGGGCTGTAATATCTGGCCTTAGGAAATGAGGTAAAGTTTGTTGATAGGTGGGCAGATCAATGGAAGTCTCTGCCTGGAGAATGGTGAGGCAGTTTAAGCAGATCTGTTTTTTTCCGCTTGTCTGGGTCCCCTGGCTTGGGGTCTCATGCCGAGTGCCTCAGCCAGGGTGGGCCCGGAGTTCCAGAGCTCCAAAGTTCCAAAGGGCAGGCGGTGAGCGGTGAGAGTGGTGCTGGGCCCCCCACAAAGTACTTCAGCCAGGAATGGGACCGGTGTCTCTGAGGGGCGGCTGCCCAGAGCCTCCCTGGGTGACCAGCGGCTTGGTGCCAGGTGCCGGGCTGGAGACAATGCAGCCAGGGAGGGAGCTGGAGGGGGCTGGGACCGGAGACTCCCACACACGCAGTAGAACAGCAGCAGTGGGGGGGGGCACAATATCTGGCCCTGTGTGGGACCGAAGTTCCCGGGCTTGGCACCAGCACGGTTGGTGGTGGGCTGGGGGATGGGGAAAGAGAAGTAATAGCCTTTTTGGGAACTCACGTTCAGAGAATCTCACCAGTTCACCTATGCCATTGCCATCTTGCTTCTATTCGTCAATGTAAACTTTTACATATTCATTAAAAGCTCAAACTTAAATAAATACTTTTAAAAAGAAAAAAAAAGAAAGTAAAGTAACAGGCTCAGAGATACGATACATGTCTACAATTGGAAATTGCTAAAGTTCTTCTAATGATTCATTAATCATTTTTTGATACAGCGAAATTGTGTGGAAAAAGTCTAATATCCTCTCAAAAAGTGAGAAACACAAAATTAGAGATATAAATATAACAAACAAAAACACAGCGACTCTGGGATGCCTGATCAGGAGCAAAAACAGGCTGGGTAACGTACCTTCCTCACACAAGAAGGATCTCAGAGGAAAATAAATAAATAAACCTGGACACTTATACCGATGAAAATTATTTTCCCAAGACTAATCCATTTCCTGACAGTTCATTTTGAAGTATTATGGTGGTGGCGGATTCTAATGTATTTAAAAGCTCCATTCTTTCTTCATTCTATGTCAGTTCCTCTGAGAATTCTTGCTGCCTTTACACCCTGCTACAGAACTAGCACATATAGTGCTAATAATAATAAAACGATAATATAATAAATAGAATTTCTGTGGGGCTCTCACTTGTAGCAGAGACTCCTGTTATATCACTTATATACCTCCATATTTCTGCCAATATATCAAGTTGGGAAATATATCAAGGAAAAATAAAATACAAATATCATATCCATTCAAAGGAGAGATATAGAGAGATAAAGAGAGAGAGAAAACAAAATGAGAGAAACAAAATAAACAAGGTGTATTTTGTCATGATTTCCTTAGGGTGTGTGTTTATGTGTGTGTGTGTGTGTGTGTGTGTGTGTGCGCGCGCGCGCGTGCGCATGTGTGTATGTGTACTGATATGTACAGGTAAAAGATGTTGCCCAATGAAAGGACTGTGGTGAAGAAGAAGCCCTCTGGACATCCTGTTACCCATCCTGTGGTCACCTCTGGAAGCACAGTCTCAGTAATATGCCACTGCTCACCTCAGACTTAAACAGTTCCACAAAAGTCTATGTTATTTCACACAACCTGTAAGAAAGGTAGAAATATATTTTATCAAGAAACTACTTTGTAGTACATATTTAAATTCCTTTGTTTGTCTAAAGATGTTTTGGGTTATTCAGTCTCCAGTTAAGAATGACAAAAGACTTTTATCCTTCTGTCAGATTCAAAAACTGCCCTACCTGAGGAATATCCATTGCAGCATTCTAAGCCACCTTTGATCATTCCTCATTCATTTGGATGTAATACAGTCTAAGTTGTGAGAAAATTCTCCGGTTTTATTCTTCTACAGAAATAGACTCAAGAAGAATATCATGTAGCACAGCTCTATGTCCCTGTCAGTATTACATGGTCCAAGGAGAACAGTTTTATATCAAGGCTTTAGCTGCCTTGAGAAAACTGAGTTAATTTGATCTTCGTCTATAATTGGCACCATGGGATTGAATCCTCTAAGACTGCAGACAAAACATCTAGACTCTTATCTAAGAGAATGTCAGCCCAAGAAAAGTGACGTGGATAGAAATTTGAATACAGAAATGCACAGAGGTGTGGGCAAAAACATCTGAGTATTTTCATTTATACAGGGCATAACAAAGAGATACATTTATATCCCTCTAAGTGAAATTTTACAGTCAAATTCAATGGATTATTACTTTTTTAGATAAAAATTGATCCATATTAAATACCTAAGTTAACGCATGACAACTTGGCATTATGCACTTTATCTTCAGGTTTATCTCTCCTATTCCTTTTCACTGACTACGGGTTCTAGGCTCATTGAATGCTTAACCTCTCTGGATTCAGATCTATGAACCTTTGGTCACACTGCTCTCTGTACAAAATTTGTTTTCTCTATATTTTCTCCTTTGCCAATTTTTGTATATCTATGTTACAAAGGCTATAGATGCAGGTAGTGAAAATCTAATTGTGGAATTGCTAGCTTCAAAGCAAATGGTGAATTTCTCATGTACCAACTGTGTCATCTTGAGGGTTTTACTAATAATCTCCATGTCTCAGTTTCCTCACCTGAAAAATCAAGGGCTATAACAGTTCCCACAAAATATGATATTATTCATGAATAAGTTATGTTGTAAATGTAATACGCTTAAATACAATGCTTGGCACACTTAAATGGTTAATAAAAATAGTTTTTATCATAATAAAATTCAGTTTACAGCACCCTCATCATAAATCTTGTACCCATACAAACTGTATTGTGAAATCGCTCACATCACTAAGTCTACAACAGGTATTTGGTGTGAATGCTATTATTAATTGCACATTTTTATCCCTCATTTTTTAGTCAAATTATACATAAATTTCTGATTATCACTAGAATAAAATTATATTGAATGGAACATTTATTATCTTTTATAAATTTTCTCTTTATTTCGCATTTTATCAGGCATCTTAAACAATACAAAGGATACAAGGGATAAGAAATTAAGCACAGGTTTAAAAGTATAAAGTTAAATGCTTCATCTGACTCTTTTATCTTTTAGTTATATCACACAAACTTTAAATGTAAATTTCTGAAAATTTGCAATTTAAATACAAGCATATGTCAGAGATATCACAGGTTCAGTTCCAGACTACTGTAATAAAGTGAATGTCACTATAAACTGAGTCACACACATGTTTTGTTTCAGTTATTATGGTTTGAATGTTTGTCCCCTCCCAAACTCATGTTGAAGTAAACTGCCAATATTGAATTTTGAGTATGAGTATTGAGTATTTAGTATTGAGAGCTGGCAACTTTAAGAGATGATTAGATCATAAAAGTTCTGTCTTCGTGAATATATTAATCAATTTATTGACTAATGTATTAAGGGACTAGCAGGTTAACAAACTGATAGGTTATTATGGAAGACGGGCTGGTGGCTTTATAAAAAAGAGAAATTTGAACTAGCACACTCAGCTCCCTTGCCATGTGAGACCTTGCTCTTCCACAAGACTCTGCAGAGAACCTCCACCAGCAAGAAGGCTCTTACCAGATGTGGTCCCTCAACCTTGGCCAGTTCAGCCTACATAATTGTCAGAAGTAAGTTTATAGCCAGGTGTGGTGGCTCCCTCCTGTAATGCCAGCACCTTGAGAAGCAGAGGTAAGAGGATTTCCTGAGCCCAGGGATTTGATACCAGCCTGGACAACGTGGCGAGACTTCGTCTCTACAATAAATCAAAAAAATTAGCCAGGCCTGGTGGCACATGCCTATAATTCCAGCTGCATGGAAAGGTAAGTCAGAAGGATCGCCTGAATCCAGCAGGTTGAAACTGTAGTGGCAGTAAATACAGTGGCCACTGCACTCCAACCTGGGTGTCACAGTGAAACTCTTACTCAAAAAAAAAAAAGAAAGAAAGAAAGAGAGAGAGAGAAGAAAAGAAAAAAAAGAAATACATTTCTGTTATTTATAAATTACTTATTTTCAGGTACTCTGTTACAAGCAACAGAAAATGGATCATGAAGCGAGTATTTATAAAAGTTATGTTTACACCATACCATAGTCGGCTCGGTGGTTCAACCTGTAATCCCATGCTTTGGGAGGTCAAGGTGAGTGGACTGCCTAGGCCCACGGGTTCGAGACCCACCTGGGCAACTTGGCGAGACCTCATCTCTACAATAAAAAAAAATTAACCAGGCGTGGTAGTGAGCACCTGTAATTCCTGCTACTTGGAAGGCTGAGGCGGAAGGATCACTGGATCCCAAGCAGGTTGAGGTTGTGGTGGCTGGGAGCGGCCACTGCACTCCAGTCTGGGCAACAGAGTGAGACTCCAACTCAAAAAAAAAAAATAAAAAATAAAAAATAAAAATAAAAAAGCAATGTGCCTGTCTTAATTTAAACATACTTTATTGCTAAAATTACTAATGGTCATCTGAGCCTCAGCAAGTTGTAATCTTTTTGCTGATGAATGATTCTGCCTCAGTGCTGATGTCTGCTGACCAGGGTAGGGCAGTGGTTACTGAAGGCTGAAGTAGCTGTTGCAATTTTGCAAAATAAGACAATGATTAAGTTTGTCAACCAATTAACTCTTCCTTTTATGAAAGATTTTTCTGCAGCATGCAGTACTATCTGATGGAACTTTATCCATAGTAGATCTTCATTTAAAATTGGAACCATAAAAGAGAACAAAATTATGAATTTCGCAGCAACCTGGATGGAACTAGAGTCTATAATACTGAGTGACCTCTCACAGAAACAAAGATCTGAGTATCACATGTTCTCACTCATATAATGGACCTTGAACATCCAATGTAATACTATAAGAAAATGACTGACGATACTGGAAAAGTATGGGGGAGAGGGGGATGGGATTAACACTAGCAAATATCTGTCTGGGGATGGGAAAACACCTCTTATCAACAGGGTGCCTGAATGAAACGTAATTGTACACCTAACCCTTAACTGTACCCCACAAACCATAATAAAAAATATTGATTAATAAAAAAATTAAAATAAAAAAATAAAATAAAATTGAAACCAACCATGTTGCCCATTGAAACTGTACTGGATTAAAAAAATGTGGTACATATACACAATGGAATATTATGCAACCATAAAGGGCAAACATATGGACTTCACAGCAATGTGGATGGATTGCTAAACAATTATCATAATGCTGCAAGAAAGTGACTGGCAGTAGTGGGAAACTCTCAGGGGAAAGGGGGTGAGATTGGCAGCTGAGAGAATCTATAGGGGATGGGGGGGCACACCTCATCAACAAGAGTACCTACATAATCAACGTTTGTAGAGTTTGAACTCTACCCCACATCTTTATAATAACAATTTTTTAAAAAGTAAATTGGAGTCTTTTCTCTCAAATCCTACTACTGCTCTGTCAACTAGGCTTACATAATATTCTAAATCCTTTGCTATAATTTCAACAAATCACTTTCTTTTTTTCTCTCTTTTAATTTTTATTTTGAAATTGTGCGGTACAATGCAGGATTAGGTATACAACTGTTCCTTGTGCAACTACCCTTATTGATGAGGTGTGCCGCTCTGGCGGATATTGACAACTGTCATTCCCAGCTACCCACCCCTCACCCCCCTACCCGCATTTTCCCGTTACTTTCAATCCCTTGCCTACAGTAATGCAGGAGTTGTTCAAGGTCCACTTATGAGTGAGAATATATGGTACTCAGCTCTTTGTTTCTGTGGGAGATCACTCAGTATAATAAACTCTGGATGGAATTGGAGTTTATAACAAGTCACTTTCATTGCTCATTCATAAATAACAACTCATCATCAATAAAAGTTTTATCAGGAGTGTTTAGCAATGTAATCAGATCTTCAGGCTCCATTTTTAATTCTAGCTATCATCCTATTTCTACTACATCTGCAGTTGTTTCTTCCACTTAAGTCCTGAACCAGCCAAAAATCACCCATGAGAGTTGCAATCAATTTCTTTCAAACTCCTGTTGATGTTGCTATATTGACTTTCTCCTATGAAACACAAATGTTGTTAATGGCACCTAAAATGGTGAATTCTTTATAGAAGGTTTACAATGTAAACTTCCCAGATACATCAGAAAAATCATTATCTATGGCAGCTGTAGTTTTATTAAATACATTTCTAATACATCAAAACTTGAAAGTCAAATTATTTATTTACTAGTTGCAGAATCAATGTTACATTAGCAGGCATGAAAACAGCATGGATGCTCTTGTGTTTTTAAGTCAGAGCTCTTGAGTGACCAGATGCATTGTCAATTAAAAGTAATATTTTGAAAACTTTATTTTTTTTCCTGAGCAGCAGATCTCCATGGTGGCTTAAAATATTCAGTAAACCATGCTGCAAACAGATGTGTTGTCATTTGGGTATTGTGGTTCTACTCATAGAGAAAAGGTAGTGTAGATTTACTATAATTCTTAAGGTCTTTAAGTTTTTTGGAATGGTAAATGAGCATTGGCTTCCACTTAGTCATCAACTGAATTACCTTCTAAGGAGAGAGTCAGTCTGTCTTCTGAAGACTTTATGGTAGGCATTGACTTTTCCTCGCTAATATGAAAGTCCTAGATGCATCTTCTTCCAGCAGAAGTATTTTTCATCAAAATTGGATATATGTTGTTTCCATGTAGCCACCTTCACCAATGATGTTAGATAGATGTTTTGGATAACTTGCTGGAACTTCTATGTCAGCACTTGCTGTTTCACCCCACACCTTTATGTTATAGAAATATTTTTTTAAAAATTTAAACCTCAACCGGGCTCGGTAGCTCAGCCTGTAATCCCACGCATTTGGGAGGCTGAGGTGAGTGGACTGCCTGAACCCATGGGTTCGAGACCCGCCTGGGCAACTTGGTGAGACCTCATCTCTACAGTAAATAAGAAAATTAGCCGGGAATGGTAGCGTGCGCCGGTAGCTCCAGCTACTTGGAAGGCTGAGGCGGAAGGATCGCCGGAGTCCAGCAGGTCTAGGCTGCGGTGGCCACTGCACTCCAGTCTGGGTGACAGAGTGAGACTCCAACTCAATTAATTAATTAATTAATTAATTAATTAAAATAAAATTTAAACCTCAAGAGCCAACATCTCCTAGATTCCAACTTTTCTTCTGTACCCTTCTCATCTCTCAGTCTTCATACAATAGTTGAGAGTTGGAGTTCTGCTCTGAATTAGGATTTGCCTTAAGAAAATGTTGCAGTTGGTTTGATCCAGACCACTAAAAATTTTCCTCTATCAGTAATAAGGCTATTTTGCTTTTTTGTCATTAATATGTGGAGTAGCATTGTAGTTTCCTTCAAACACTTTTTTTTCCCTCACAACGTAGCTAACTGGCATGAGAGATATTGAATCTCACTCTGTCATCCAGGCTGGAATGCAGTGTCACAGTCATGGCCACTGTAGCCTCGACCTACTGGGCTCAGGCAATCCTTCCACCTCAGCATTCCAACTAGCTGGAGCTACAGGTGTGCACCACCACACCCAGCCGGGTGTATAGATGAGGTCTCACCATGTTGCCCAGGCTGGTCTTGAACTCCTGAGCTCAGGCAAAACTCTTGCTTTGGCCTCCCAAATGCTGGTAATACAGTCTTGAGCCACTGCACCCAGCAATGAAATTTTAAAACATCAAAAATAAACATGCTTTCTAAAGAATGAGAGAAAAAAGTTCCTTTCAAACAGTGAAAAGCATGTCTTTCTTTTTGGAAGTAATAAAAAAATGAAAAATGGAACAATAAAGACAGTGAAAAAATGAGTGGTATCATATGTTTTATTAATGACACTGATTGCTAGGGGAATAAATACTGAACATTAATAAAGGTCATGAGATTTGGGGGGGGTTTTTGGTTATTTTCAAGACAACAGTTCAGAGGTTTTCAAGTGTGTCTTATCTATGGGAACATTGTGATACAGTCTGGAAAGATCAACATAGTGAACCTCAATTCAACAAGGAAAATGAATATTCTTTGGAATGACAGTGGGTACCCCAGATCTCAGAGAGGAGAAGATGGGACTGAAAACTCCCCTCTGAGACTTAACTTTCAATTTGGGATTTGCTTATCCAGTCCATGGGAGAGCACCTCATTTCTCCCAGCTCCCAGAGCTATGTCAGGATGATGCTGAGAGCTGGTGAGACAGAAATATACCCAGTAAAGACGTAAGTGTTCTCCTAAATCTGGGTCAGTGAAGAAAACATCAGTTTTTACCTTTTCACCAGCCTCAACAACAGCCACAGCTTCAGTCATTTTAGTTTGAGCACAGAGACAAGGCTGCTCTCTTGCAGTGGAGGAGGAGTCCCTCAGAGCTAGACCAAGGATGGGAGCTTGGAGATCTCCACAAAATTTAGAACTAAACTTGGGGTTGGCCCAACCACAGACTGGAAGCAGTTAGGGAACCCCCCAAAAGAAACCCTTTTCTCCTAGAAAGAGAGACAGATTGCCAGGGTCAGGTCTGTGACCTGGAATCGGTCTTTGTATGTCAATGCTTGGGTATCCAGTCCAGCCCCTCTCCTCTGGGTAGTTGTGGCAAGGGACCCAGCAATAACAAAGAACATATAGTCTAGCAGGCTAAATGACAGGAGCTTAGCAAGGGTCTCCCATCCCATGCTTTGGAACTTGCATCCTAAGCAGAAGGATGTAGAGCAGTTTCTCATAAACAGTAGGTCTCATGGCCAACATCAATTTTGCAGTCTATAACTGTTCAGCTAGCACCATTGCTAAGAGTGCCAGCCTCCCTCCCAGATTAGTTGGGGTATTGAGTCCAAGCAATACTAAGGAAAAAGAATGCTCCCACTGCTATACAATTGAGAAGGCAATCTAAGTGGCAGGAAATCAACAGGAGGGACCTCAACCTTCTGCATTCGAATCAGCAGCCTGAGAAGTAGAACAGTTCCTCATCCTATGGTTTCTCCTAGGGAGTGAGGCCAAGGTCAACTCTGACCCAGAATTGGGCTGCAGGCGTTATTGCAGCCTTCCTCTCTGGTCTGTTGAAAAAGTATGCCACCCCCCACTCCTGGTAAAAAGCATCAGATAGTCCCCATTTTCTCCATTTCTGCACTCCTGGATTAGTAGCCTAGGCCACCTTAACCTCCTTGGGCACCAATATTTGTGCAAAGAGGTCCCCTGTGCTCCACACCCTAACACAACCAATCACCTAGAGTAGGGGCCTGAGCAACTCCTCTCCTAAGGGTAGAGTTCTTTGTGCTGTGATTCTGTCTCTGCAATGTTCAGACATATTTCCAAGTATGGAGCTCTCACTCCTCTTAAGAGTATACACCATCCTCCCCTTCCTGAGCAGAGAACTTAAAGCAATGGAGATCCCTTAGGAGCTTGCTGAGGCATATCACCTAAAGGTCCTCAGAGGCAGTACAACAGACCTTGCCTTATAGCAGTTACCTAAGGCTGACATCAGTGGATCTATAGGTGGGCCTGCTTAGTTCAACCTTGCTCATGTGGGTTCTGGTCCTTCCCCAGGGTTGAAATAGGAGCTCAGACCACAACACACTCTATAGACTAGTTCAATGATGAGATAACAAAATGCTTGCTCTGGTAAATAAAGAAAATAAATACCTTTCCACATAGACATTAGTCAGTTCTCACCAGTACAAACCACTTACTGGCATGGAGTTTAAAAGATACAGCCCAACAGGTAATCTGCAGACACCAGCACACACTACCAAGAACCAAGTTAAGCCTCTCGAGACTCCTGACATTCCAGACTCAGAGAAGGCAGTGAACCAACTCACAACTCCATTACATTGCTATTATAACTGACACTTGAGTAAGCCTACATACACAAGCTATCTGTAGCAAAGAAACTCATAAAGATCAGCAGCCATAATTCATCCATATGAAAAAGAACCAGAGAAACAACTCTGAAAGTATGAAAAAACAGAGTGTTACCACTCTAATGAGGCACACAGATTCTTCAATAACAGATCCTAACCAAAATGAAGTTTCTGAAATTCCAAAAAGCAAATTCAGGATACTGATTATAAAAAATATCTATAAGATGCAAGATAAGGCTGATAAACAGCACAAAGAAATTAGCAGAACAATTCAGGAGGTGAAAGAAGAGACTGACATTAAAAATAAAAGAGCTAAAAAACTCAATAATGGAGATACAAAGCTCAGTACAAAACTATCCCAGTAGGCCAGACCTAGTGGAAGAAAGCAGCTGAGAGGTGAATGACAGGTTTTCAAACTAATCCAGCTAGATAGAAATAAACAAAAAATAATTTAAAAGAATGAGCAAAGCCTAAGAGAAATATGGAATTATGTCAATTGACCAAACCTAAAATTCATTGGCATTTCAGAAGGAGAAGAAGTTAAAGATGAAAGTATGGCAAATATATTTGCATATAAAATTCAAAAATTCTCCTGGTCTTGAAAGAGACTTGCACATCTAGATAAAAGAAACTCAAAAGAACTCATGTAAGATACAACCCAAGAAGAACCTCACCAAGGCATTGAGTTGTCAGATTCTCCAAGTCAATGTGAAAGAAAATAACCTAAGAGCAGCAAGAGAGTAGTGCCAAATTACTTATAAAGGATAGGACATTAGACTAACAGCAGACTTCTCAGCAGAAACCCTACAAGTCAGAAAATAATGGAGGCATATTTTTAACCTTAATGGGAAAAAAATCAGCAAAGAATCTTATATCCAGTCAATCTATGCTTCATAAACAGAGAGGAAATAAAGTCCTTCTGAGACAGACAGACACTAAGGGAATTTGTCACCAATAAACTGGCTCTACAAGAGATACTGAAATTAATTTTAAACATAAAAATGAAGTGATAACTCTTATGATCATAAAAGATCCCATAAGTACAAAGATCACAGAGCTTAGAAAGCAACTACACATTCAAATCCTCATGTCAGCTAGCTTATAACACAATGGCAGAAACAATCTCACATAGCAATACTAACCTTGGACACAAATGTTCTAAATGTCCCACTTAAAGGAATCAGAGTGGCAAACTGGATTTAAAAAACAAGACTCAACTACATGCCGCCTACTGACCAAGGAAGCCACAGACTCAAAGTAAATATTGGAAAAAGATATATCAGGCTAATGGAAAACAAAACAAAACAAAACAAAACAAAAACAAGCATAAGTAGCCATCCTTATATCAGCTAGCTCAGGTATTAAAGCAAAAACAGTTAAAAAGAAAAGAAAAAGAATGAAAAAAGACATAACATAATTATATAACACCAAAGAGTGCAAATTGGCAAAAAAGATTTCACTATCTTAAACATATACACACAGAACACCGGAGCACCCAAATTCATGAAACAAACTCTACTTGACCTTAGAAAACATATTGATGACAATACCACAGTAGTGGGTGACTTCATCACCCCAACAACATCACTAAACAGATCACTAAAGCAAATATTAACAAATAAACTCAAGATCTAAACTGGACTACAAACCAAATGAACCTATCAGACATCTATAGAACTTTCCACCTAACAATCACAGAACATATATATATACATATAAGAATATATATATATACTCTTCTCACCTCTGCATAGAACGTTCTCAAAATAGGTCATATACATGGCCATAAAACATAAAACAAGTATTAATGAATTTAAAAACATTAAAAGTCACACCAAGCATCTTCTCAGACCGTAGTGATATAAAATTAGGAATCAAAATTAAGAGGAGCTCCCTAAAGCACACACTACATAAAAACTGCACAACTTGTTCTTGAATGACCTTTGGATAAACAGTGAAATTAAGGTAAATTTCAAAAAATTTGTGAAACAAAGTAAAATAGTAATATAACATACCAAAATCTCTCAGATGCAACAGAAACTATTCTGAGAAAAGTTTATACCATTGAATGCCTATGTCAAAAATGCAGAGATCAGAAATCAACCTTGCACTTCAAGGAACTAGCAAAACAAGATCTAAAGCCAGCAGAAGGAAAAAAGCATCAGTCAAACCATTCCATGTGGATGATATGATGGTATAGCTAAAAAATCCATAAATTGGCAGGGGGTCTCTGGCTCTCTCCCCAGGGGCTGCGGATCCCAACATCGGCAACCTGCTCGTCACATGAAGCTCGGCCGTCACCACCACTGGGGCATCGCGGTGGTCTGGACAGTCACTGTAGCCGCAGACAAAGCTGCCGCCAGTGCTTCCACGGCCTCCGTGATGGCCATAATGCATCGCGCCACCCATGCCTGAGGCGATCCACGACTTCAGTCCTTGAAACCAGTGCAAGAAAGATCTGCTGGGATCGCTGCCACTATGATGTCCTGCAGGCCATGGATCTCCTCATGTGTACCCTGAAGCAGGCTCCCATCTCTGGCCTCTGCCAGACTCCTGTCCAGCTCCACCCCCTCTGGGGCTGCGACATAGCACCACCTGCTGGTGATTCAAGGTAGCAACACCGAAACGGGACAAACAAGCCTGAAAAACAGACACAGGCCAGATTTGAGTGTGAACTGAGTGCTGATCTGAACTGCCCTTCATTGCAGGCCAGGGGCAACTGACCCTAACTGTGAACAAATTTACCAGTTTGAGCAGACAGCTAGAAATCAGAGCTGAAAGGACATTGGACTTAAACAAAAAGTGTCAGAGTGTGCTCAATTGGTTCTGTTAGTATAATGAGTTGATTCTATTCCTACAGTTTTGTTCCTTTTTTTCTCTTCCTTTTCCTAACTTTTCTCCTCTCTGTAAACCATATCTTTATATGGAGCAACAGCACACCAATAAGATGGTTGATTATCTTGTATGTTAGTGTCATTGTATGATTTAGTTTTTTTTTATGGGAGTTGGCTAGTCTGTAGCTGTGGTTTATTGTTTTTATCTGTTTCAGTTTAGGTCTCTCTCTCCATTTGTTGGCACACTCGTCTGCTTCACCACTTACTCCTCTCTCTCTCCACCTCTTTCCCCCACTGTCTGCTCCATTCTCTTCCCTCTGCTAACCTCATTTTATCTTAGGAAGTAAACCTACAGCCCCACTGCATGGACAGATCCATACACCTGTCGGCAGATACCAGGACCCACAGAAAGATTTTGAATCACAGCTCCCCCCTTAAGTAAATCTCAAAACTGCAAAGAGTTCCACCCACAAACTACAGTGCAACTCCAGAATTGAACAAAGTAAGAGGGCATACATAAAGAAGAATAGGTGACTGAACAAACAGAAGTAAAAGCAACCCCTCTACCACAGAATAACAGAATTAAAAAGACGGTGACATGGAGGGAAGGAAAAAGTAGGGAGGGGAAAAACCACACAAATGAAGAAAAATCAAAAGAAGAATATACGTCTCAAACAGACCCCTGGGTGGTCAGACACTGAGAAACCAGACTCCGGAACACAAACAGTCAAGAACCCCAGAATGACTGGTCACATGCAACAAACCCAGACATCAAGACATTAATAGAGAGAATTTAAAAAACTGAGGAGAGATAAGAGGAAAATAGGAAGAAGCTGCTGTCAGAAATAACAGCAGTAAAGAATACTGTGATGGAAATAAATAACAAACTAATAAGCAGGGAAAGCAGAATTAGCCGAGCAGAAGAAAGAATCTCAGAGCTTGAAGACCAAAACACAAAACTAACCCAACTGTCAAAAACATAGAAAAGAAGCTCAAAAAGACAGAACAAAACCTTCAAGAGATGAGTGATCACTTCAAGAGACCGAACCTAAGAGTAATTGGCCTTCCTGAGGCAGAAAGAGAAACAGAGGCCACACCAGTACAAACATTACATGAAATCATTCAAGAAAACTTCCCTCATCTCATCAATGATGAAAAAATTCAAACACAAGAGATTCAGAGAACCCCTGCAAGACAACAAATGAGAAGACCAACTCCCAGGCATATAATAATTCACCTAAACAAAGTAGGTATAAAAGAAAAAAATCCTAAAGGCTGCAAGAGAAAAAGGTCAGACTACGTACCAGGGAAGACCAATTAGAATAGCAGCAGATTTATCTACAGAAACCCTCCAGGCTAGGATAACTTGAAGCCCTATCTTCAAAGTTCTAAAAGATAAATAATTGCAACTGAGAATAACCTACCCAGCCAAGCTAAGCTTTATCAGTGAGAGCAAATTGAAATCTTTTCCAGATATCCAATCCCTAAGAATCTACGCTGCCACAAGACCACTTCTACAAGAAACACTTAAGAAAGTATTGAACACCGAAGAAAAGGACAACAATGTTCTTCACAAGAGTACAGGCAAAATATTAAAAACACATATGATCCAACTCTAAAACCAAAAGAAAGACAACACACAAACAGGAAAAACAACAATTCTGTAACAACATTATGATAGGGATCAACTCTCACATTACAATAATTAGTTTGATATGAATGGACTAAATGCACCACTGAAAAGTCATAGAATGGCAAAATGCATAAGATATCACCAGGCAATGATCTATTGCCTTAAGAGACTCACCTTACTAGAAAAGGCACTCACAGACTCAAAATAAGAGGATGGGAAACAAATTTTCAGGCAAATGGAACACAAAAGAAAGGAGGAGTCATGATCTGAATCTCAGACAAAATACCCTTTAAGCTATCAAAAATTTAAAAAGATACAGAAGGCTACTACATCATGATAAAACGTTCAATCCATCAAAAAGAAATATCCAACCTAAACATACATGCACCCAACATAGGAGCACCAGCTTTTATAAAGCAGCTCCTAGGTAAACTAAAAAAAGATATCTACTCCAATGCCATAATAGCTGGGGACTTTAATACCCCACTCACAACCATAGACAGATCATCAGAACAAAAAATCAGCAATGAGATCCAAAACCTCAATGTGACTCTTGATCAAATGGACTTAATTGATACCTACAGAACCCTCCACACAAAGACCACAGAATACACATTCTACTCATCACTGCATGGAATATACTCTAAGATCAACCACATAGTTGGCCATAAATCAAGCATAAGCAAATTGAAAAGAACTGAAACTTTACCATGTACCTTCTCAGAGCACAGTGGAATGAAAATAAGCATTAACACCAACAAGGTCCCCCCAAAACCCACAAAGACATGGATACTAATCAGCATAATGCTAAACAACTCCTGGGTCAATGGTGAAATCAAAACAGAGATTAAAAGATACCTGGAAACAAATGAAAATGGAGAAACATCTTA
>NW_007249222.1:250005-288692 GCF_000164805.1 Carlito syrichta
AAAAAATCCTAAAGGCAACAAGAGAAAAAGGTCAGACTACCTACCAGGGAAGACCAATTACAATAGCAGCAGATTTATCTACAGAAACCCTCCAGGCTAAGAGAGTTTGGAGCCCTATCTTCAAAGTTCTAAAAGATAAACAATTTCAACCAAGAATAACCTACCCAGCCAAGCTAACCTTCATCAGTGAGGGTGAATTGAAATCTTTCCCAGATATCCAATCCCTAAGAAACTACTCTGCCACCAGACTACCTCTACAAGAAACACTTAAGAAAGTATTCAACACAGAAGAAAAGGAAAAAAATAACAGTAGCGTTCTTCACAAGAACACAGGCAAAAGATTAAAAACACACATGATCCAACTCTAAAACCAAAAGAAAGACAACACACAAACAGGAAGTACAACAACAACTCTGTGAAAACATTATGAAAGGGATCAGCTCTCATTTTCAGTAATTAGTTTGAATGTGAACAGACTAAATGCACCACTGAAAATGGATAAAATATCACCAGGCAACAATGTACTACCTTCAAGAGACTCACTTCACTAGAAAGGACACTCACAGACTCAAAGTAAGAGGATGGGAAACAAATTTTCAGGTGAATGGAACACAAAATAAAGGAGGAGTCATGATCTTAATCTCAGACAAAATACCCTTGAAGCTATCAAAAATTTAAAAAGATGGAAGGCAACTACATAATGATAAAAGGTTCAATCCATCAATAAAAAATGTCCATCCTAAACATATACACACTGAAGATAGGAGCACCAGCTCTCATAAAGTAGCTCCTAGGTAAACTAAAAAAAGATATAGACTCCAATACCATCATAGCGGGGGACTTTAATATCCCACTCACATCCCTAGACAGATCATCAGGACAAAAAATCAGCAATGAGATCTGAAACCTCAATGTGACTCTTGATCAAATGAACTTAATTGGTACCTATAGAACCCTCGATCCAAAGACCACAGAATACACATTCTACTCATCACCACATGGAACATACTCTAAGATCGACCACATACTTGGCCATAAATCAAGCATAAGCAAATGTAAAAGGACCAAAATTTTACCATGCACCTTCTCGGACCACAGTGGAATAAAAATAAACATTAATACCAACAAGGTCCCCCTGAACCCACAAAAACATGGACACTAAACAGCATGATGCCAAACAACTCCTGGTTCAATGATGAAATCAAAACAGAGATTAAAAGATACCTGGAAACAAATGAAAACCAAGCAACATCTTACCAAAATCTCTGGGACACCATGAATGCTATAGTAAGAGGGGAATTTATATCCCTACAAACGCATATGAAAGAAAATGGAAGGATCACAAATTAACAGCCTAACAAGCCACCTAAGGAAGCTGGGAAAGCAAGACCACAAAAATCCTAATTTCAGCAGAAGAATTCAGATCACCAAAATAAAAGTGAAATCCAGCACATAGAAGACAAAAAGATAATATAAAAAAATCAATGGAAAAAAAAGCTGGTTCTTCGAAAGAATAAATAAGATCGATGGTCCCCTAGCTACACTGACCAAGAAAAAGAGAGAAAAAGTCCAAATAAACGCAATCAAACACACAAAAGATGAAGTCACATGTGATCCTGAAGAAATACAAAAGATCATTAGAGACTACTATGTACACTTGTATGGAAACACTCTTGAAAGCCTTAAGGAAATGGAGGACTTTCTGTCATCACACAACCTACCTAGGTTGAAACAAGAAGAAATTGAGACCCTAAATAGACAAATAACAATCAATGAAATTGACTACGTAATAAGAAAACTACCTAAAAATAAAAAACCTGGACCAGATGTCTTCCAGCAGAATTCTACAAGACATTTAAAGAGGAGCTGATAACAATCCTACTGAAGGTATTCCAGGCGATTGAGAAAGATGGAACTCTCCCCAAATCATTTTACGAAGCTAACATCACATTGATACCCAAGCCAGGTAAAGATCCAACACAGAAAGAGAACTACAGGCCAATATCTTTGATGAACATAGATGCTAAAATTTTCAACAAGATCCTAGCGAACCAGATTCAACAACACATCTCAAAAATCATCCATCATGACCAAGTAGGCTCCATACCTGGGATGCAAGACTGGTTCAACATTCATAAAACCATTAATGTAATTAAATACATCAACAGATGTCAAAACAAAAACCACATGATTATATCATTAGATGCACAAAAAGCTTATGATAAAATCCAGCACCCCTTCTTGATAAAAACCCTTGAACATCTAGGCATATGGGGAACATACCTCAAAATAGCAAAAGCCATCTATGGGAAACCCATAGCCAGCATACTCCTAAATGGACAAAAACTGGAACCATTTTCCCTGAAAACTGGAACAAGACAAGGATGCCCACTCTCACCCCTCCTGTTCAATATAGTATTGGAAGTCCTGGCTAGAGCAATCAGAGAACAGAAGGCAATCAGAAGTATCCAAATAGGAAAAGAGGAAGTAAAGTTATCTCTCTTTGAAGATGACATGATCGTGTACCTTGAAAACCCAAGTGAATCTGTCAAAAACCTCCTTACACTGATAAAGGACTTTGGCAAAAGTCTCAGGATATAAAATAAATGTGCAAAAGACAATCACATTTCTTTACACCAATAATAAACAAATAGAAACCCAAATAAAAACCACAATTCCATTCACAATAGCCACAAAAGAAAAATGAAATGCCTTGGCATCTTCCTAACCAGAAACGTGAAAGACCTTTACAATGAAAACTATAAAACATTGCTCAAAGAAATCAAAGATGACACAAACAAGTGGAAAAATATTCCATGCTCATCGATTGGAAGAATCAACATTGTGAAGATGTCCATCCTACCTAAGGCAATCTGCAGATTTAATGCAATACCCATCAAATTACCAGCAACATTCTTCTCAGACCTAGAAAAAACAACACAGGCATTCATATGGAGACACAAACGACCAAGAATAGCCAGAACAATCCTCAGCAAAAAAAAAAAAAAAAACAAAGCAGGTGGTATCACATTGCCAGACTTCAAACTTTTCTACAAAGCTACAATCATCAAAACAGTTTGGCATTGGTACAGGAACAGGCATATAGACCAATGGAATAGAATTGGGATTCCAGAAGCTAAACCTCAATTTCTCAACTAATTCATCTTCGACAAAGCCTCCACCACCTACCACTGGGGAGAGGACAACCTATTCAGTAAATGGTGCTGGGAAAACTGGCTGACCCCATGCAGAAGATTAAAACAGGACCCCCATCTATCCCCATACACAAAAATTAACTCTAAATGGATCAGAGACCTAAATGTAAAACCTCAAACCATAAGAACCTTAGAAAATGAAGGACATACCCTCATGGAAATCAGAAATGGTATCCAATTCCTGAACAAAACCCAAAACCCACAGGCCATAAGAGATAAGATAGACAAGTGGTACATCATTAAACTGACAAGCTTCTGCAAAGCCAAAGAAACCATCAAGAGAGCAGGGAGACAGCCCACAGACTGGGAAAAAGTATTTGCCAGCTCCAGGTCTGACAAAGGCTTAACATCTTAGATCTACAAAGAACTCAAATGTGCTGAAAAGAAAAAAACTAACAACCCCCTTTATAAAATGGGCAAAAGATATGAAGAGACATTTCTCAAAGGAAGACATCCCAGCAGCCAACAGACACATGAAGAAATGTTCAACCTCACTAATCATCAGGAGATGCAAATCAAAACCACACTGAGATACCACCTAATTCCAGTCAAAATGGTAATTATCAACAACTCAAAAAATAACAGTTGCTGGATAGGGTGTGGCAAAAAGGGAACACTTCTACACTGTTGGTGGGAGTGCAAACTAGTGCAACCTCTGTGGAAAGCAGTGTGGCGATTCCTAAAAGCTCTTAATATTGACCTCCCATATGACCCCACAATCCCCTTACTGGGAATATACCCTGAAGAACTCAAATCACTCTATGAAAAAGATACCTGCACATGTACATTTATCACAGCGTTGTTCACAATAGCAAGAACCTGGAAGCAGCCATGCTGTCCATCAAAAGAGGACTGGATTTAACAATGTGATACATATACATGATGGAATACTAAGCAGCCATTAAAAAGAACAAAATCATGAATTTTGCAGCAACCTGGATGGAACTAGAGTCTATAATACTGAGTGACCTCTCACAGAAACAAAGATGTGAGTATCACATGTTCTAACTCATATAGTGGACCTTGAACATCCAATGTAATACTATAAGAAAATGACTGACAGTGGTAGGAAATTATGGGGGGGAGGGAGATGGCATTAATGGTAGTAAATATCTGTCTGGGGATGGGGAGACACCTCTCATCAACAAGGGTACCTGAACGAAGCATATGTGTATACCTAACCCTTAACTGTACCTCACAATATCATAACAAAAAATATTGATTATCAAAAAAATTAAAGTAAATTAAATTGAAATGTAAGAAGTTAAAAAAAAAAACAGGTAAGAAAATAAATCTACATTTCCAAAAAACAATTTGGCCACTCATTTTGCTTTGAAAATTAACAAACTGCCTAGAAGCCTATCCACATGCATGGTTCCAATGTGTCTGTCTGTCTGACTTTGAAATATACAGCCCATTCTCTTCTTAATTCCTGGTTCTTGCATAACTGTAATTGCCACTGTGAACACAGTGGTACCAGGACTGAAATTCCCAATGTGTCCTAGTCCAAAACAAGTGTTCTTTCTGCCCCTAAATTCATCGAAATTAAACCAAACTTCCTAAGGAAAAAAGAAATCCACAGATTATGCCAAGAAGCCACTAGACCTGGCAAATGACTTCAATAAAGCCTCAGAATACACAAATCAATGTATAAAATTTTGTTCCCATGCACATACAATTCTCAAGCCAAGAACAACATTGAAAACAAAATCCCATTCACACTTGCCAATAAATAAATAGATAGATAAATAAATAAATAGATAAATAAATAAATAAATAAAATATCTAGGGATACACTTAACTAAATAGGTGAAAGATCTCCACATGGAGAACTACCAAAAAACTGATGGATGAAATCATACACAGCATAAACAAATGAAAGCACATGTTCATGTATTAGAATAATCAGTGTTGTTCAAATAATTATACTGCCCAAAGCAATCTCCATATTCAATGTAATCCTGTTCAAAATACTAACTTTGTTCTTCATAGAACTAGAAAAAACAATCTTAAAGTTTATATGGAACCAAAAAAGAGCATGAACAGCCAAAGCAATTCAAGCAAAAAGTACAATCGTGGAGGCATCACACTGCCTGACTTCAAATTATACTATAAGGTTATAGCAATTAAACAGCACAATACTGGTACAAAAATATGCAGATAGTTCTATGGAACATAATTGAGATTCAAGAAGTAAAACCACATACCGATATGCATATAAATTGTAAATGAATGATCTTCAATAAAACCTACAAAAATCAGCAATGGGGGAAAGGATACTCTATTCAGTGAATGGTACTAGGAAAACTGGCTAGCCATATGTAGAAGAATGAAACTGGTCATCTCTCTCTTACCACATACAAAAGTTAACTCAAGATAGATAAAAGACTTAAATGTAGGACGTGAAACTATAAAAATCCAGGAACCTAGGAAATACTCTTCCAGACATTGACTTGGGCAAAAAATTTATAATGAAGACCCCAAAAGCAATTGCAACAAAAACAAAACTAGGCAATGGGGCCAGCTTCTGCAAAGCAAAGAAAAATCAACAGAGTGAACAGAATATCTACTGAATGGGAGAAATTATTTGCAAATTACACCTCATAACAAGGGCTAATATCCAGGATCTACAATGAACTCAAACAACTCAACATGAAAAAAACAAATAATCCCATCAAAAAGTGGGACAAGACACAGACACTTCCCAAAAGAAGGCACACAAGCAGCCAACAAACATGAAAAAAGATCTCTTTTTTATGGCTGCATAATATTCCATTGTGTATATGTACCACATTTTTAAAATCCAGTCCTCTTTTGATGGACAGCTGGTTGATTCCATGATCTTGCTATTGTGAACAATGCTGCGATAAACATACGTGTGCAGGTATCTTTTTTATAGAGTGATTTGAGTTCTTCAGGGTGTATTCCCAGTAGGGGAATTGCGGGGTCGTATGGATTATTACGCAGCCATAAAAAAGAACAAAATCATGAATGTCGCAGCAACCTGGATGGAATTCGAGTTCATAATACTGAGTGATCTCTTACAGAAACAAAGATCTGAGTATCACATGTACTCACTCAAGAGTGTACCTTGAACAACTATGGTAATATTATAAGAAAAGGATTGACAGTGGTAGGAAACTAGGGGCGCAGGGTAGGAAAGGGAAGAGAGGTGGGATTAATGGTAGTCGATATCTGTCTGGGGATGGGGCACACCTCATCAACAAGGGTACCTGCACAGTGCATATTTGTATACCTAACCCTTAACTGTACCCCACAATTTTAAAATAAAAAATATGTTGAAAAGAAAGAAAAAAGATCTTGACATCAATAATCATCAGATTCATGCAAATTAAAACCACAATGAGATATTACCTAATACCAGACACAGTGGCTATTATTAGAAAGTTAATAAACAACAGAGGCTGGTGTGGTTGTGGAGAAAAAGGAAGGTTCATTCAATGTTGATGGGATTCTAAATTGGTTCTACCTTTTTGAAAAACAGTATGCAGATTTCCCAAATAACTAAAAATTTGACTCGCATTTGACCCAGTCATCCTACTACTAGGGACCTACCCAGATAAAAACGAATCAATATATAAAAAAGACACCTGTACATGTTTGTTGCAGCACTATTAACAATTGTAAAATCATGGAACCAATCTAAGTGCACATCAATAATTGACTGGATAAAGAAAATGTGGCACATATGTCATGAAATATTATGCAGCCATAACAAAGCATGAAATAATGTCTTTTGCAGCAATGTAAGTGGAGGTAGAGGTCATCAGCCTAAGTGAAATGACCCCAAAACAGAAAACCAAACACCACATGTACTCACTTATACGTGGGAGCTAAATGGCCACAAAAATGAAAATAATAGTCATCAATAAGGTGGGAGATATAGGAAAGGGGTTTAGGATCCAGAAATTACCTATGGGGTACAGTGTTCACGAACTTGGGGGCGGGCCATCTGAGACCCAATCCCCACCACCATGCAATATGTCCATGCAATAAGCATGCACATTCGCCTCCTGAATCTAAAACAAAAATGGGAAAAAAAGAAAAGAATAAATACATTGACTTGAAAAATAAAAAGTCACGTATTTATCCAGCTGTTCTTGTTATTTATTTTCCCCAAGGTCATATAGATAGTAAATAGCTAATTAAGAATTTGAAAGGAATTCTGTCCCTTACTCTATTTAATAGTATTCACCAAACCACATCGGCCACACATACACACACATGTTCACAGCAGTATCACTCTCAGATATCCTTTCTCAGGTCTTCAGTATCCTGATGTCAATATAGGTAGGCAGATGTTTCTATCCCTAATGAAATCTCCTCTGCACGATTTAAAACAAATTCCTCTTTCTGAATAGATTGCACAATTAATCCACTAATCCAACAACTTTGTGCCTGGACGTATTATTTATTTTTGTATTTGTCATTTCACCAGGAATATGTAATATTAAGATTGAAATATTAATTTTTATCTGTGCAAAAAAAGAAAGGTGATAAAGTAGAATGTCATTCCAAAATTTTATAAATTTTTATTTATCATTCAAATACGAAGGCACATGAGTAAGAACAAACTTTGACATAAAATAGAATTATTACCAGAGCAGGGAAGGTTGTGGCTGGCAGCAGGGCTAAAACCAAAAATTTTAGATGTTCCCCATGAAGACTGGAGAGAAAGAAGATATTTATGAAGATTTGTTATAATAAATAAATTATCAATAACATATAACATCAAATAAAAATTGGCATTTAACAATTTAAAAAATCGGGAGATTAGATTTCAGTTGATTGTTACATAAAAAAATAATGTACAAGAAAAAAATCGAAAAAATAAAGAGGGCTAATATTTTTGTTTTGCCCAAAGTATGGTAGTTACAAATTAGTTTTATTAGAAAACACAAAGTGAAATTAGGAAAGTTAAAATTTGTATAATATCCAACAGAAGAAGAAATATAAAGTATTCCACTTTCAAACATCAGAGGGTTTTTAAAATAGAAAACTAAATGAAATCATGGAAATCATGACAGTAAGAAAAAATAAAAGTGTTTAAAAATATAAAATATAGACAGGCATGGTGGCACATGCCTGTAATCTCACTTAGGAGGTTGAGGTGGAAGGATCACCTGAGTCCTAGCAGTATAGTGAGACAGTCTCTCAAAAAATAAAAAAAAAATTAAATTTTAAAGCACTGAATAAAAACAAAGATCAAAAAGCAGAAATATGTTCTGACTGATTATAATCCTGCTACCTAATAATTCTACTTAAAAGTAGAAAGCCTAAATAAATTACCATACAAGGTAAAATATGCTGCAAGCTTTGCAGAATGTTTTCTAATTAAAAATAGTCATGATAACATGAATACCTCTTGATAGATAAATACATCAATAAAATAAATGTCACCAAACAAAACACAGTATATTTAACCCATATAAATTAATAAAAGATCCAACAAAAATACTATGATTTGCTGTAAAACGAAAAATATGTACTATGATATCAGGAAAACATATACTAGACTTTGCCTCTGGAAAAATTAGAAGAGAAACTGCATTAAGACAGTTTTTAAGGTGATTTTACTTTAATGTTGTATATGTTTTGCAAAATATTATCTCTGAGATAAGTCCAATGTTACACTGATTTTCAAAACAAATATACTTGTTATATTTTTACTTTAGTTTCTTTTTTAAACAGTCTAGAATATAAAATAAGATTGTTTTTAAAAATGTAAAGCACTGTGACAAGTTTAATGATGCAAGATCCCATTGCTTGGTCTTGGGAAATTGCTTTTTTTTTTTTTTTTTTTTTGAGTTGGAGTCTCCCTCTGTCTCCCAGGCTGGAGTGCATGGCACGGTCACAGCCACCCTGGCATTGACCTGCTGAGTTCAGGTGATCCTTCCGCCTCAGTCTTCCAAGTAGCTGGAACTACAGGCGCGGGCTACCATGTCCGACTATTTTTTTCAATATATATAATAGAGATGAGGTCTCACCAAATTGTGCATGCTGTTCTCGAACCCATGGGCTCAGGCAATCCCCTCACCTCAACCTCCCAATGTGCTGGGATTATAGGCTTGAGTCACCGGGCCCGGTGGGAAATTTCATTATTAAATCAATTGTGAAAGCCCCAGTCTCATGTGAAAAGTAGCTATTCATAGCTTAATCTTCAGCTTCTACATTAAAGTCTGGGGACCTAAAGTATATCATGGATTTAGAATAATTAGCTTTAAATTTTAGGATATGTTAAAGTGTCAAATGTATATTTTTAAAAATCTGAATAAAGTGATAGGCAAAGGCCAGTGTATATCACATAGATAAAAATGCTATACAATACTAGATTATGAGACCTCACTTATGATTATGCTATGAGTCTAAATGCGGAGGGTCAATCAGTACTAAATTACTATTGGTATCATTGATAGTTTTGAAATTGTTTGTTTTGGTTATGATTGCACTGAATCTTGTGTATTTGGCAGATGAAGAGGTTGAAGCTATAAATTTGGCAATCAATCATTTTAAACATGCAAACTTGGCACATCAGAAAGCAAGCTTCCCAGGACCAGACATTGTTAATTTGGTTCCTTGATTTATACCCAAAAGTTATAATGATTCAGGATATACAATAGATACAGAGTAAATGTAAATTAGATGAGTAATCAAATGCATGCATAAGAAAGCAAGACAGCAAGAGGGAGGAAAGGAAAAAAAGAGGGAGGAAGGGAGGGAGGGAGGGAAGAAAAAGATGAGAAAAATAATAAAGGAATACATCAGGTAGTTTACAGGGTCAATATTCCAATGCCTTATATCTCTAATCACAGGACATAAAAGATAGTATAATAAATTCTTTTCTCCTTATACTATCAAGGGCTCTGCATAAAAATCACAGAGGCAAAGACAACATAGCTCTCACATAGGTTACCCTTTCCAGGGTTTTGGACTTGAGATACAATGTTTTTGGACTTGAGATACAATGAGGTTTAACCAACTCTAAAATCCAATGTCAACAGCCAAGAGCATCAACAGCCAGGAGTAAGATAACTTGTACTGGAAGTTGGCAGCAATATGGTGAGGCCCAGGAGATATTTCTTAAGGCAAGAATCATGAGTCTTCCCAGGAGGATCAAAATCCTCAGTAAAATAACTTGGTAACAATCTTATTTTTTAGTAAGCACATAGAATACACACTCTCGTATCTGTTTGGTCCTCACGCCATAAATAATGGGGTTGAGAGAGGATGGGATTATCAAATACAGATTGGCAACAAGAATGTGAATGTAGTGTGGTATGTTGTGTCCAAATCGGTGAGTAAGAAAAAAGAGAAGACTGAGGGGATACTGAAAATGCAGAGGATGGCAACATGTGAGCTCCACGTGCTTAGGGCTTTTAGTCAAGCATCCTGCAATGGGAGGCAGACAGCAGCATGGAGAATGTAAGCATAAGAAATACCAATAAGGACCAGGTTCAGAAGAAAGAGGGAGACCACAAAGAGTCCATAGATAGCATTGATGCGGATGTTTCCACAGGACAATTTTGCAATGCCCATGTGCTCACAGTAGGAATGGGCTATTATATGAGCCCGACAAAATGGCAAGTGGTAAATGAGATAAATTAAAGGAAGTGTGAACAAGACTGGACAAATTACAATGAACATAGTGATGCCCACCAGCACCTGGGATGTCAAGATGGTCGTGTAGTAGAGTGGAGCACAGATGGCCACATAACGGTCAAAGGCCATGGCCAGTAACACCTCAGCCTCCATGCCAGTAAAGCATGAATCAGTGACATCTGGGCCACACAAGCTCCAAAGTTAATCTCATGAGCATCAAACCAGAAGATACTCAGCACGCAGGGCACAGAGGTTGTAGAAAGAGTCAAATCAATTGTTGAAAGGATGGTCAGGAAGTAGAACATGGGATCCCGAAGGGTCTGTTCTGCCTTGATGACTAGCAGAATGGTGGCATTGCCCAGCAAAGCCACAAGATAAACAGAGAAGAAAGGTAGGGAGATCCAGACATGGATGTCTTCCAGACCTGGGATTCCAATGAGGAAAAATGTGACTGGGTGAAAAATGCTCCTGTTGTTGCTATATATCATCTTGCACTGATCATAAAAGGTGAGCTCTTCTGTTGTAGGAAGAATGAGACGGGGGCTGTGGGGGAACAAAAAGAGAGAGATAACGAGAGAGGAGGGAAAGGAGGTTGTACATCAATTGCTAGCTCTGTGTTTCAGCATACAATTAAATTCACATTTACTGTGCAAGTAGGCCTGTTACAGAAGCTTATGTACTGAATCATAGCCATTTGAGTAGGCTAGGGCATGATCAAATTTAGAATTTTCATTTTGCCTATCAACTGAGGTCTAATTGCAAACATGAAGATTTGCAACAGCTTTAATGCAGATTTCTAATAATTTGCCACTTCCATTCACTTTGGAAGAGCATAGAATAGGATTCTACTCTGGGAATCCACTCGGTTTTGTGACACTGGAAACATCAGTGTGGCACATGGGAGCAAGTGAACATACTACACAGTCAAAATCTTCCTAAGCTATTCATAATGAAAATAAATCAAGGAACTTAGGTGTCTTTCACAATAAAGTAATAGGTGCTTTCACAATAAAAATAGAAATTCCTCTGACTTTTTATTATTGACTGACATAGAGATACATATGGAAAAACTCAGACACAAGCCAAGTAGTCTCTCACAGGCTCTGCAACAGACTGTAAGAAGTGTAGTTTACTTAGAAAAGTGCTGGTTTCTCATGATGCCTAGTCAGAAGTAGAAGTAGTAATTGGTCATGACTTACAGACTTCAAAGAATTTCCATTGAGAAAAGGATAAGGAGTGTTGTCTAATGCCAGTTGCACATATCTGTTTATTATCCACATCACATCAGGCACTCTCAGAGCACCTGCAACATTTACCTTTGTTAATTTTACTCCTGCTATGAAGCCAGCACTTGCTTGGTCATTCCCTCCACCACTCAAGGTACTGGAAATGTGGGAGAAGACAAACTTGGCAACTTCAAGCAGTTGTGATACTAGAGAATGTATTTTTGGTAGTTCGCTTGAGTAGCAGTGTTTCAGTGGAAAAAAAATCAATTTCTGCAGTATTTTTAAGGAAGTGAAGAAAGACACAAGTAATAGTTTCAAAATGCTACAAATAAACCAAGCCACTTGGATTGAGGTAAAGAGATTTGTCTTGGAGCCAACGGTACAGCAGTAGTAATTCAGAATAAAAGAAAGAGATCCTTGCTTTCATACTTGGTATAGCTTTACTTTTTAACCAATATTTATATTATCTTTCTTTTTTAATACAGGAAGCAAAACAAAATAAATAAACAAAAGTCATCTTCATCCATTTCGGTTTATTACAGTAGAGAAAGAGCAAGTGCTACAAGGTGCACTGATTCTTATTTGTGTTCTATAAAAACATTTATACTCTGGATAATTAAAGTGTCATTCTTCAGTAGCAAGACAATAACTATAGAGTTCCTGTTGTTCTCTTTAAAGTCTAGAAGCCCACTCTCAAAGCAGTCTCCTTCAGCCTCATTTCTTCTTACTGTCATAGAAATTGATTTTATCTAGTGCAGTTAATAGGATGATATTTTGTCTTGTATCCTCATGAAAGATTTCATGTATAGCTTTTAAAGTTAAAGCATAATTTATTTATACATACTTTTATGCACTTACGGTTTAATAATATGATATGTATGCATTATAATTTAATCCATTATGTATTACAATTTAACATATAACTTTTTTCCTACCTGGTGCAGATTGGTCACACAGTCCAGATCTCAGCATGCTCTGTGCGCATAACCCTCCATGCACTGCCAACCCTGGTCACCAGAAATCAGCAGCTGATTCACCTCATCCTTCCACAGAAATCAAGACTTAAACAAAATATTAAGCAGCACTGTACTCCGGTAATTTTCTGAACGGTGCCTGGGAGGCATGTTTATATTAGATTTCTAGCACCTGAGGAATAGTTCTAAGGATACTTCTAATTTCAGTCTTAATTTTAGAGAAAGTTCTGAGGTTAAGTCCACAGAGACTGCCCATAAACTTCTGAATCCTGCTCCAGAAACAGAAAAGACCAAGGATGGTAGAAGTGAACTGAAGTGTAAATAGTTAAATTGTCAGAAAGCACTCTCTCATTGTCATTTATATTTGACACATGTAAAAACAAATAATTGTATCTCCCTGTGATTGTGATTATGTGACCCAATTCTATGGGCCATCTATATGGAGAAGAAACTGACTAAATTAATTCCAAATATTTTAACTTGTGTGGGAGTCTTTCTTTCTGGTTTGTCACTATTTCTTTTTGCTGAAAGTTTTTTCCAATCTAATATAACTGCTTTAAGTTTCTTGATTAGCATAAGGACACAGAGCCTCAATCTTTTTCCCACACTGTTTTCTATACAGATATTCCACACCACCACCACCACCACTCAAATTTTACATGTACCCAACTTCTAAAAATCCTATTGACAAATATCTAAAATATTCATCCTGGTGTCTGACTGCTGGTGTTCAAATATTTACTTTGTCACATATTAGCTGTGAAACTTTGGGTGATTTATATATCACTTTATGTCTTAATTTCCTTAACTATAAATTGGAATAATAATACTACTTCCTTCATTTAGTAGACTTGAGAAATAGTATTTCTGAGACATTTAGAATATTGTTTTGTATACAGTAAGTCATCAGAGTAATTTTTTAAAATATTATTATTTTAGACTTCAGCTCATAAGGACAACTCTATGAATGGATTAATGCAAAACAGACTGAGGAAACTTAAACTACCATTTCTAAAGCCACTTTTCTTCTGAACTCTCAGATGATATTAAACATTTTCTCTCTAATTTTGGAGTCAGTAATATATAGTATATATTCTGTGGTCCCTATGAATATGTGATAATTTGAGTAAAACAATTAGAATTGTTTATTACACAGTCGAGGTTTCTGAGACCTCTTTATGGTTTTTTACACAATTGAGGTTTCAGAGACCTCTTTGATCTGCTTGAGGAAATAAAGCGTTGACTACAATGCCTGAAAGTAATAACCTTTATCAGAACTTGCTTATCCTCTCTATCATTGCATACTAACATTTTTGTTAAAAACTATCTCCTCCAAATTAGCAATTTTTGTTTTCCTGTGTATATATGATTAAATATTCTCTTGGATTCAATCAGGTCTTCACATACAATCAAAATCAATCTTAAGATATTTGTCCAAAAACACATTTTTTCTCTGTGTGAATGAGCAAGCATCTAAAGATGAGAGCCGCTAAAAATATCTTACATTCATGATAGGAGCCAAGCTTAGGATCAAGACAAATCTCATTATAGAATTTTAACACTGAATATTAACATAACACAGTAACACAGTTTAGTTATTCAAACCACTCTGATATTAAGTCAAACCAGCATCTTTAATGTTGTGAGAGCCAATAGCAATTCAGAATGTGACCATATCTGAAGATAGGGTCTTAAGATAATATGAAATCATTAGGATGGGCCCTAATCCAGTAATGCTGGTATCCTTATAAGAAGAAATTTGGATACAGAGATTTGGAACTGGGTAATGTGTAGCAGCTATGACAGTTTTGAGCTCTGTTTTTAAGGGGGGGAATAAAGCCTAGATTGCCTTAAAGGGACTTTTGGTTAAAAAAAAAAAAAATACGGATGTTAAAGGCAATTTTGGTAAGGGTTCAGAAAGAAAAAAAAGTCGAGCTGGCTGCAGAGAAGGGTGCCATTGTTTTTAGAGAAATCATGTCATCATGAACAGAATGTTGATAGAAAATCAACACAAAGTTGCTCTGATGAAGTCTCAAGGCATACATTAGTCTCATAAATGTAATGTGAAACAAACCAACAGAAAAGCATGTATACTATAAGATTTCACTTATATAAGTGTTAAAACTTTCAATATAAATTGATGATGTTAGAAACCAAAAAGTCATTAAAATTGGACTGAAATTCACAAAGTCAATATGAATTAATTTTATATTTTAATTATATGGACTCAAGCATCTTCCAGACTTTAAATGTCAGTGTAATTTAAATTTTCAAACAGTGTGCTCTAATTTATCCTGAAATTAATGTGTCAGAATGAGGGCCAAATTTAGGTGGAAAGTAAATGATTCTAGGCTTCAATTCTAATCCACATGAAAAGCAAACAATAATAAAAGTAATTATGTAATTGTAACAGAAAGTTTAAATGTGCATTTTCCCTCTTTTCTTCACTAAATTAGAAAGCAATCTTATTAAATGATATGTATGCAATACATTCCTAGGCCCATAACATGTAGAAATTAAATGAATATGCAATATATTGTCAATAAAATGACAAAGGAGATGGCAAGTGCAAGGTTGTGTTGGACTAAAAAAAGAATTATGGATGGTAATAATATATTTTATGAGTTTTTAGCATTAATATATATATTACATATGTCACAACAATATAACAATGAAAAGAGAAATGTGTGAGAACTATATTGGAATGACATTCTAATTTTTCTATATTCAGGCATGCCTCATTTTATCACACATTGCTTTACTGCATCTTGTAGCAATTACAATTTTTACAAATAGGAAGTTTGTGGCAACCCCGCAACAAGCAAGTCTATTGAAGCCTTTTTTTCCAATAGCAGGTGCTACCTTTGCATCTCTGTGTCACATTTTGATAATTTTTACAATATATATTCTTAATTATTATTATTATATCTGTTATGGTGATCAGTAGTCTTTGATGTGACTATTATAAATGTTTTGGGGTTTCACAAACTGCATTCATATAAGACAGTGAACTTAATTAATAAATGTTGTATGTGTCCTAATTTCTCTACTGACCAGCCATTTTTTCCATCTCTCTTCTTTTCCTCAGGCTTCTCTATAACTCAAGACACAATAATATTGAAATTAGGCCAACTAAAAGCTGTAAAATGTGTTCTAAGTGTTCAAAGAAAAAGAAGGGTCACGTATTTCTCACTTTAAATCAAAAACTAAAAATAGTTAAGCTTAATAAGGAAGTCATGTCAAAAGCAAGACAGGCCTAAAGCTAGGCCTTTTGCACCAGTTAGCCAAATTTTAAAAACAAACAAAAAGCTTTTGAAGAAAATTATAATTGCCACTCTAGTGAATACATGATTGATAAGCAAGTTAAATAGGCTTATTGCTGATACAAAGAAAGGTTATTGGTTTAGAGAGAAAATCAAACCAACCACAGCATTTCCTTATACCAAAGCCAAATCTAGGGAAATACTCTAACTCTCTACAATTTTATGAAGGGTAAAAAAGTCAAGGAAACTGTAAAACAAAAATTGATGTTAGTCCATGAAGTTTAAGAAGAAAGTCATCTTCTCAACATTAAAGTACAAGGTGAAGTAGGAAGTGTTGATGGAGATGCTGCAGTAAGTTATCCAGAAAATCTATTTAAGATCATTGATGAAGGTGGCTACACTAAATAACAGATTTTCAATGCAGATGAAAAAGGCTTCTATTGGAAGATGCCATCCAAGACTTTTATAGTAGAGTCCAAGTCAATGCCTGGCTTCAAAACTTCACAGGACAGATTAATTCTCTCATTAGGGACTAATGTAGCTGATAACCTTAAGTTAAAGGTAGGCCTCATTTACCATTTTGAAAATCCTAGGGCCCTTAAGAATTGCGGTAAATAATTCAGTCTAGTCCATCTCTATTAGAGAGAGAGAGAGAGCGAGAGAGAGAGAGAGAGAGAGAAGACAAAAACAAGGATATTGTACTTGGCAAAGGTGTCCTTTAGAAATAAAGACAAAGTCATTTTTTTTTTTTTGAGTTGGAGTCTCACTCTGTCATCCAGACTGGAGTGCAGTGACCACTCCCGGCCACTGCAACCTTGACCTGCTGGGCTACGGTGATCCTTCTGCCTCAGCCTTCCGAGTAGCTGGAATTACAGGCATGCGCTACCACGCCAGCTGATTTTTTGATTAATTGTAGAGATGAGGTCTCTCCAAGTTGCCCAGGCAGGTCTCGAACCCGCGGTCTCAGGCAATCCACTCACCTCAGCCTCCCAAAGCGTGGGATTACAGGCTGAGCCACCAAACCCGGCTAACAAAGACATTTCTACACAAACAAAAGCTGAACGAGTTCAACACAACTAGATCTTCACAATGAACTATGCTAAAGAAAGTTCTTCAAATTAAAATGAAAAAACTCTTTGTAACAACATGAAAATATAAAAGTATGCAAATAACTAGCAAGGTAAATATATAACCAAATTCAGAATACACTAGTATTGTAATACACCAGCCACAGTGCTTTTAACACTAAATAAAATTAAAAAGATATAAGTATTAAAAACAAATACAGCTACAATAACTTGTTAATGGTTATACAATATAAAATGATGGTAAGTGTGACATTATGTAAAATGTGAGGAAGAAGGTAAAGAGAGTGTTTATGTATGATTGAAATTAAGTTATTACCTTAAAATGCATTGTTATAATTATATTTTAAGTAAATTCCATTGTAACTACAAAGAAAAATACCTCTAGCAGATACATAGAAAAAGATACAGAGAAAAAATCAAAACGTATTACTGACAAAAAAAAAAACAAAACTCACAAACGGAAAAAACAAGAGAGAAGGAAACAAATAAATTACAAAGAGCCAAAAATCAATTGATGCAGTAATATTAACAAGGTGGCAGAAAGGAAGATCCCCTGGCATTAACTCCCACAAAAAAATTAAAATAAAATAAAATACAACTAGAATTTATTCAATGGGAAAATGCCACTATGAATTCACCAGAGCTCAGGGAAGGCATGAGTAAATTCTCTGCGCCCACAGAATCAAGACAAGCCTTTATCGGTAAGAAAAATGATCATTTTAGACTATGCTGTCCCCAGTCCCAAGTCAGCATAACAACTCAGAAAATTTTCCTAGACCATGGTCTCTGAGGTGAGAGGAGGAAACTGGAAGTAGGAATTTGATTCCCCCACCAGTTTGGGAACCTTTGCAGAAAGGTCATTCACTCCTGTTCCACAATAAATATTGAGACTGCTAGGATGAATGACTGAATTCTTGTAGTGAATTGCTGTCAAAGAGCAGGGCATAGAACACAGGGTTTGGTATGCAGACACTGTCACAACTTTGCACTCCAATTAGTTGGTTGCCACATTTTAGAGACTAGCCAGTACCATAGCACAACAGGAAGCACAGTCTGCAGGAAAGTTCATATCCCTGCCTGGGTTTCCCACACAGCTTAGGTTCTCATGTGGCATTTTCTCCTCTCCTGGAAACAACTAAAAAAATCAAGATTAAATTTCAATGCCCACTTAAGATTTTCCCAGTCTAGATAACAAGATCAGGGTGTCAACATAGTTTTGGAAAAACATTCAAGTTCTGGTTTTCACTGTAAGTCTCCTCCGAATTAAACAATGGCAGAGCAACAAGTTAGTTCCAGCGTAGTATTTTAGTTTAAGTGCTCATCATAAATGTTCCACAGAATGGGGAAAAAAGGCAAAAACAAACAAACAAAAAACTGTAGGCCCACATATAAATTCTGACATTAAGTAATTAGTGTCTAACACTAATAAATAAAAAAACAAAAAAAACTGGAACACGTGGCTGTCTCCTCAAACACAAAGATATCAACTTTAAAAAAAGCAAAGATTGTGAAAACTCAGGAAGATATGACACCAAAAAGAAAAGAAATTTTAAAAACTTCAGCAATAAAACCAGAGGACTTGAAGGTTTATGAAATGGTGGAAAATAATTCAGAATAATCATTTTTTAAAAGTTCAGCAAATCACAAAAAATACAAATAAATATTTAAATAAATTTTGCAAAGCAATTTAGGAAAAATATGAGAAATTTGACAAAAAGCAGAACATTTTTTTAAAAAGAAAGAAATCAAGAGTACAATGACTAAATTGAAAAATTCATTTGGAAGCTTCAACAGTATACTTTAAAAATAAGAAAATAGCCAGCATGAAGACAGAATAAATAAGATAAAATGAAACGTATGTCTGCACAAAAAAATATGTACAAGAATGTACATATTGGCATTGTTTTATTAATCAGAAGCTGGAAACAATTGAAATGTTAATTAAACCATCTGAATGATAAAATATGTGTTATACATTATAGTGAAGTTGAAGACTTGGGGAGTGTACAGTGAGCTTTATTTGAATGACACATGACAAGCTGTACAGGAGACAAAGTATTGCAGAGCAGAAAACTTTCCAGGGAAAGTGGTTTAAGGCCACCAAGTCAAAGGTGAACAGAAATAGAAAACTCCTGGATCAGAGAGTTATTGGAGAATCTATATATGTTTTTATATTATGACATTTAGTAGTATGGAACATAGTCTCTGAACCAGAGAGCATTGAAGGACAACAATAATTTATATAACAGTTTTTATAGCCCCAGAGTTTGTCTTATCTATAGCTAGCCGAAGGTGAATGCAGTTTTGTGAGGTATACAATTCAGTAAGTATAAGTGTATTTAGTTAGGATAGATATACAGCATATGAACATGTAATAATATGAGTTTGGTACCTGTGAGTTTGAGCTCAAGATTCTAGGTTGTTGTGAAAAAGTAAACAAAATACAGACTAATATACAGGGGCCATTTTATCCTATTAATATAATACTGTAAAATTAAATGCTATTCACCTACAATGAGGATTCAAGTACTAATGCATTCTACAATAGTATGTTAAGTGAATGAAACCGGCTACAAAGTACCAAAATAAGGAAAAGTTCAAAATAGGGAAATTTATTGATCCAGAAAGCAGATTAATTGTTGCTCATCTTAAGCTCACATGCAAAAAATGCCAGGTAGACCTTTTCATGAAACAAAGCTTAACAAGTTAAAAGAAAATAATCAATATGTCATCAGACCACAAACAAGATAGCTAGGATTAAATGAGAATAACATCAACATAGCAAAAAAAAAAAAAAAAAAAAATTCCAAATTTTTGGAGAGTAACACACTACTGAATAATACAGAGCTCAAAGTAGAAGTTTTAATAAAATTGCAAAACTATTTTCAACTAAATGAAACTAAACATGACTAATCAAAAATTGAGGGATGCAGCAAAAGTCAGATTTATAGGGAAAATTTTTGTATTAATTGTATATATTTGAAAAGTAGAAAGATCTAACATCAATAATCTAAACTTCCATCTTAGAAAACCAGAGAAAAAAAAGCAATTTAAGCCTAATGAAAACAGGAGAATAAAAAAATTAGAAGAAATAAGTGAATATGAATACTAGTGAACAAAAGAGAAAATTGACAAAACCAAAGCATGATTTTTAAAAATACGAATAAAATGATAAATATGTTGTAAAACAGGAAATGAAAGACCAAATTATCTTATAAACATAGATAAAAATATTTGACTAAATATTATCAAATTAATTCAACAACCAACATATAACATAAATCTTTGTAGAAATATTTATAAAAATATTTTGTAAAACAGTGGCTCAACATTTGAAAAATATAATTTATTTCATCATATCAATAAGCTAAAGAAAATAAAATGATCATATAAATTAATATAGAAAAAACACGACAAAATTCACCCATTTGCAAAAAAAAAACACATGGCAAATTATGAACAAAGGGAAAATTTCTCCACTTAATAAAAAGTATCTGCAAAAGAATCTATAGTTGTTATCATATACAATGTAGCAAACCTCAGTACCTTCTTCCTAAGAACATGAATAAAATAGGGATGTCCATTAGCATTACTTCTATTCAGCATTGTATTGGAATCCTAACTAGGGCAAGAAGACAAAAAAGAGAAGCACAATATATTTAAAGAGAAAATGAAAACCTAAAATTATTTTTGTTTGCAAATGACAATTCCAACATGTCAACAAAAGAACTCTAAACTAGTAACAAATTATACCCAAGTTGCAAAATGCAAAGAGATATAACAATTTAAACTGCTTTCCAGTATACCAGTATTGGACAATTGGGATTTAAAATTTAAATCTCCTTTCATTGACAACAGCATCAAATAAATAATACTTGGGCAGAAATCAATCAAAGTATGTATAAGAGCCATATGTAGAAAACTAGAAAGCTCTAATAAAAGAAATTGAAGATCTAAATAAATGAAGAGCTATTTGATGTCTATGAACTGCAAATCTCAATATTGCTGCAATGAACATATGAATACAGATGTGTTTTTTAATATAATAAAATTCTTTTCCTTTGGGTAGATATTTAGTAGTAAGATTTCTGGATCAAATGATAGTTCTTTTTTTAGGTCTTTGAGAATTTCCAAACTGTTTTCCATACAGGTTGAAATACTTTACAATCCCACCAACAGTGTTATTAACATTCCCTTTTCCCATATGCACCAGCATGTGTTGTTCTTTGACATTTTAATAATAGCCATTCTGACTGCTCTAAAATAATATTTATGTAGCACTATTCACAAAGGCAAAATGTGGTATATATACACTATCGACTGTTATACAGCTATAAAAAAGAATGAAATCATGTCATTTGCAGCAACATGGACGGAGCTAGAGAACATTATCCTAAGTGAATTAACTCAGAAACAAAAAAACAAATACCAAATTTTCCAACTTATGTGTGGTAGCTAAAGGGCCACAAAGATGAAAATAATAGATGCTGGAGATACTAAAATGAGAGAGGTGGGAAAGAGAGGTTATTGTTCAGAAATTATCTATTGGGGACAATGTTCACTATCCAGGCAATTAGTAACCAGAAATCCCAATCCCCACCAGGATGCAATATGTCCATGTAACAAAACATGCACTTTTACCCCATGAATCTACATTTTTTAAAACAAAAGAATTTGAATATTGATAGGATGTGAATTCTTCCCTACTTTTAAAAATATGTTCAAGCAACTTATATTCAAATGCCAGCAAGCTATTTTTTGGATCTCAGAAAACCGATCCTAGAATTTATATGGAAAGGCAAAAGATCCAGAATAACTGAAAAAATATTGAAAGAGAACAACAACTTGGAGTACTGATGCTACCTAACTTTAAGACAGTAAAGTCACAATAATTAAGACAGTGTGCTATTGGTAAAGAAATTGATACACAGATTAATGGGACAGAATAGATTGTTCAAAACTAGATACAAATATGTTGAATTCATCTTTGACAAAGGAACAAGGGCAGTTCAATGAAGAAAGAATAGTTTTATCAAAAAATTACACTGGAAACTTGCACACACACACACACACACACACACACACACACACACACACCAAGGAAACTAGACACAGAGCTTACACTTTCACTAAAATTAACGCAAAATGTTGCACAGACCCAAACATAAAGCACAACACTATAAAAATTCTAAAAGAAAATGTAGGAGAAAATCTACGTGACTTTGGGTTCAAAAGAAAAAAGCACAATATATAAAAGATACAATTGATAAATTAAATTTTATTGAAATCAAAATATTACTTCCTGTGAGACATTGTTAAGAGCTTGAAGAAACAAGCTACAAGCTAGGAGAAACTATTTACAAATCACATAAATGAAAAGTGATATGTATCTAGAATACAGTTCTGATGTTGCTATATTTGCATATTGGAAATGAACAAGTCAGTAAGTACATAAATGATGTATGATGAAGCAAGGTTTCTCATTGTTGGAGTAGGAATTTATAGGTTAAATAGAGGGAGGAAGCTAGAATGGTGCATGTGATAATAGATTAGAGTTGGAGACATCAACATAAACTCATATCTTGCTCAATATAAGTACAGAAGGTTACATATAGAAATATGTATAGATATGTGTATATGAATAGTTTGGTATACACAAGTTTTCTATCTTTATCAGATAAGAAGGGATACAAGCAAAGCTCCTTAGTGAAGAGTACATCCAGCAATCATATATTGGTTTCAAGTATCATTCTTAATTAAAAGCTACCAGAGTTCCTTGGAGGAGTCTCTTTCACCTAAATTTTATTTTTTTTCTTTAATTTCTTGAGGATTCTGTCTCGAATCTGCTTTGTCTTAACACTGTAGACAACGGGATTCATGAGAGGTGGAACTAGCAAGTAGATATTGGCCATGAGCACATGGACAATTGGAGAAGCATGCTGTCCATAGCGACGGATCATAGATAGCCCAATCATTGGTGTATAGAAGGTGAGAACAGCACAGATGTGGGAGATACAAGTGTTGAAGGCTTTCACTCTCTCTGCCTTGGAGGCTATACGCAGCACTGTGCCCAAGATGAGCACATAGGAGAGAAGGAGAAGCATTGAATCAAGTCCCATGGAACAGATGACAACCATGAGGCCATAGATGCTGCTGACCCAACGACTGGATACAGTTGTCTTTATGAGGTCCTGGTGCAGGCAGAAAGGGTAAGAGAGAATATTGACTGCACGATATTGAAGCCTCTTCAGGAGGAAGGAAGCTGGAAAGACTAGAGCCAAGGCCCTTCCAGCAATTGCCAACCCAATCCCAATGATTATACCATTAGTTAGAATGGCAGCATAACGCAGAGGTTCTCGGATTGCTACAAAGCGGTCAAAGGCCATGGCCAGCAACACAGCTGATTCAATAATTGAAAAAACATGAATGAAGTACATCTGAACTAGACAAGCATTAAAGGGGATCTCCCGGGCATGGAACCAGAAGATACTAAACATGGTAGGCAAGGTAGTAGTAGATAAGCCCAGGTCAGTGAGTGCCAGCATTGACAGAAAGTAGTACATTGGTTGGTGGAGGGAAGACTCGGTTCTGATAATGAAGAGGATGGTAATGTTTCCTGCAATTGAAGTGGCATAAACCAAGAAAATGGGAAGAGAAATCAAGCCATATCTGCTTTCAAAGCCTGAGAGGCCTGTCAGAAGGAAGCGAGGGTATAAGGCAGAATTATTGAAGACAGACATTGTGCTGATGGAGGAACCTTCAATATAAATGGGAAAAAATATGAAAAATTAGGGTGAAAGTCAAAGATCAACACTTTTTGTCTATTGATTTTATGACTCTTCTACTCATTATATATAATTACCACCTGTATTTATTATACCCATTAATTTATTCTTTTTAACTGTGCCTTTATTAATAATTACTATTTTTATTTTTATTTCTTTTAGAGAAAGGGTCTCCCTTTGTTGTTCAGGCTGGCCTTAAACTCCTGTTCTTAAACAATTCTCCCACATTAACCTCCTGAGTAGCTGAGACTATAGGCATTGCACTACCACACCCAAGAACATATTTTATTAAAGAAAATCTGATAATGCTTAAAAAATAGAGAAATGTATAAAAACCACTTTCAAATACAAACTAGTGGACAGAAAGCTAAAATTACAATTGTTAGTTTAATATTTCAAAGGTGATATAAAAATATAAGACCATAGAAAATACAGAAGAGGAAACTAATCTCATCCAGGGACATCAAAGAAGATTTATGGGGAGAGATTTTCGAGTTAGATTTCAAATGATAAATATGAGTCAGACAGGATAAAAGGACTGTGATGTGCACTCTATACTGATAGATATTCATGTGAATGCAGAAAGATATTAGAGAGTACTATGAGTTTATGCAAATATAATTGAGCAAAGTTATAATGTAGACTGGGTATTCATATAATTGCTGAAGTTAAGATTAAATAAAAATAAGCCAGAATTTCTTAATGAATTTGTGCATAAATATAAGGAACATTGAATAAGGAGCTTAGAAGACACAAAGACTTATTGTAATAGTCAATAACCTGACTAGATTTATATTATATTGATGTCAAACTACAATTAATGTTAAAAATGGCCTAAAGGTTGACAATAAGAGGCTATTGTAGTAATTTTAAAAAGTGGTTGAGAGGGAAATGTAACATTGGGCATTGTGGAGAATAAATAGGTATAGAATTTTACAGGGAAAAATAACACATATTATGTAGATCATCATATTCTGAGTGATAAAACAAAAATAAGTTGCTTTATTTGGTAGATTTTTGTGTCTTTTATTATAACAAACAAACAAAAATACCTGCCCGGAAACCTGATGAAACAAATGGGCAAGTAAAATCCTGATGAAACAAATGGACAAGTAAAATTAATCAATGTGAAGTATGTTGAGGAAATAGTGATGTATTGTTCCATAGAGAGCTACGAGAGGGGAAATTGTGCATACATACAGAAAATTTGGAGGATGCTTAATAGAGCAAAAAGAAAAAACAGATGGAAAAATAAAAATTAAGACAAAGAATATGATGTGAAGTTATAAGAGCAATATGAAAAGTTTGTGTGCTCAGGACACAGTTATCTTCATAGATAAGACGTGTTGTAGAAAATATAAGAGACAGATATCACCATGGACTGAAGATAGGAATTATAGCAGGGGCCCTAGAAATCTCAATTACTCAGTAAGGTGATAGCCTATCTAATTACAGTCACTCTGGGTACCAAAGATAAATTTAAAAGTGTTTACTCAGGAAATTTGATGTCACAGTTTTGCCAAGATTCACATAATCCATTCTCCAATCCCGCCTTCTTCACAAATACAATCACATTTAAATAGCTTTTTATGACAGACATAGTTATAAAATCATTGACTGTATAACACGCCACAGAGATAATTGGAACTTGTACTCTGATACTATTTTCTTTCCTTTTTAAAAGTAAAATGAAAAAGAGATTGATTTACATATTCTCATCTTAGTAATTTATAGGCAGTACTACCCATAGCATATTAAGAAATACTGGTCTTTATACACCTCCTTCACAGCCTCAGTTTTTTATGTCATAATGTCATAAAATTTTTATTTCTTTCATCACTGAAAAATAACTGTGGTTCTCACTTGAACTCTCACACCCAATTCTTTTATTTTTTCTTCATACCCATCCTCAAATCCTTCAATATTCTTCAGTCTTTATCCTGTCTATGCAGGCCAGTCTTCCCTCCTGAGTAATTCTGTCTTATTTCTCTTAAGAAAATTCTGTGACTTAGTGTATTCATAATCTGACTTCCCTGTTGGAGACAGACACAAATACCCTGCTCTCAGTGGCTACCTCTAGAGTTAGGGAAAGTTAAATGACAATTGTTATTTACTTCTTATACTTTAAACAGATTACTAAACTTATTTGAGCACAAAACTTGAAATTTTTATTACTTTATGCAATATTTAAGAGATTAAAGCAAATGTATCCAAAATGTTTGGCACAATGTCTGAGACTTAGAAGAAATCTGAGCTTAAGTGAGGCAAAATGTTAGTAGAGTTTTTGAAATAGCCATGATCTTATTTGAGCACAAAACTTGAAATTTTTATTACTTCATGCAATATTTAAGAGATTAAAGCAAATGAACTTATTTGAGCACAAAACTTGAAATTTTTATTACTTTATGCAATATTTAAGAGATTAAAGCAAATGTATCCAAAATGTTTGGCACAATGTCTGAGACTTAGAAGAAATCTGAGCTTAAGTGAGGCAAAATGTTAGTAGAGTTTTTGAAATAGCCATGATATCGAACATATCAGTCACACAGTAGTGACCCAAAGGCAGGTGTGAGCTAGAGCAGGGGCCATTAACCCTTGGTACATGCTTGTGAGGAATCGGGCCACAAAGCAGAGGTGAGCAAAGTGCATCTGTATTTACAGCCACTCCCCATTACTCACATTACCACTTGAACTCCACCTCATGTCAGATCAGCTGTGGCATTAGATTCTCACAAGAGTGTGAACCCTATTGTGAACTGTCATGCAAGGGATCTAGGTTGCACACTCCTTATGAGGATCTAATGCCTGATGATCTGAGGTGGAACTGAGGTGGTGATGCTAGTGCTCGGGAGCAGCTGCAATTAAAGATTAACATCAACAGTGAGGTTTTACTGCACAGAGACCATAATATAGCAATATGCTTGCAGACTCATATCAAAAACCTACTCGTGAGAGGCAAGTGAGTTGATGTACTTCAATGGTACAGCTGCATCTAGTGGCAGGCTTTAAGTCAGAATCTGGCACCTATTTTAGTCTGGGCGTGGCCTGCCCATTATTTCATTTACCACTTCTGTCCATGTCTCTTTTTTAAAAAATGGTTAGGTGTTTAATTATTTCATTATACATTGCAATGCAATAATAATAGAAATACAGTGCACAATAAATGTTATACACTTCAATCATCCCACCACCCCTTCCATCCCTCGGTGCATGAAAAAATTGTCTTACACAATACCTGTCCCCCATGCCAAAAAGGTTGATCTAAAGTGTTAACTAAAATTTTTAAATAGCCGTGAATTTACAGCAATACACAGTAGTGATCCCAAAGCAGGTGTGGTCTAGAGTGCCAAGTTATCACTTGTAAAGTTGGTACCTCCCAAGGATTCTCTTAAGAATTATCTTGCCTAGTACCTGTTTTTGCTGTTGTTCATAATATCGTTAAGTGTTTATACTATATGCAACAGTGAGGTAGAGGAGGCATGTAGATCATCATAACATTATCATCAATTTCATTAGTTTTAACATTGCAATTTTTAATTAATATCAGATAGCAATGCTTTGAGAGAACAGGAATTTCAGTACATGAATTCCCACCATAGATGCTATCTGTGCCTGGAGTCAAGTTTACAACTGCATGTCTTACCAGAACTCTTCTGAGTATCTTTTAGGGATCATAATCTGACCCCTTTGGAAAAATGACGATCTATATTTCTAATTTTACATGAATAGAGGTCAGTCCTGCCTTTTGACCTTTCCTTCACTTCTTAGACTCTTCAAATGTACAATATAGCAATTTATTGTTCATTGTTCTCACCTCAAAGCCTTCCTTCAGGCACACCTGAGCCTTCAAGTGCAGATTCCCTCACCCTGCTAACAGTTGGTCGCGCTTAGGGCAGAGAAAACTACTGAAGTTGGGCATAAGAGAAGAATTTAAAACAGTATATCTTGATGCAGCTAGTTCTTCAAGGAAGTATGAATTTCCCGAGTGAGGCATCAGTCTCTCCTTCAGTGACACCAGAGTCAAGATAAAGACTTTCTTACTTCAGCATTCTTTACTCTATACAGGTAGGTGCTTATGAACATACACTTCTATGGCTTAGTTACTCTAATCTGTTGGCCTCTCTTGACTAGTCCATTCCCTCAGGACCCTTCCCCTCCCTTTATTTTTTCTCAATATGACCTCTAGGGAGAATAATTGCCATCAGTGCTGCTCAAGCTTTTTTGTCATGCCCAAGGACAATATATGGTCCTGTCAATTTCCCAATCTGGTAGTCCAGATTAAGAAGTGATTGAGAAATGCACTGGGGATCATGTGATGGAAGGAAAAAATGAGCTTAGTTAGTCAGAATGATATATAAGAAAAAATTTTTGCTCTGAGTAACCAGATACAGCATTTACTAGCTGTTGAATGCTGAGAATATTAATGTCTTTACAACTATACATTGCCTTATTCAGGAAACCTATGCTTTCTTGAGGAACTATCTGCATGCAATAGAACTAATAAAACTCGTCTCGTTCGACTATCATAATGAATTTAAAATGTATGTAAATTATAAATTTATTGCAAGAAAGTAGTGCTTATGATATAAACTATAAATAATAAATGGCTATGTGACCCACATGTAATTGGTCCATAATACTCAACCTTTTCAACTGCCACTGGGCAGAAGAGAGAACATTTCATTACCATCATTCAACAACAGCTCCTATTTACACTGTCCCACAAATCAGCCTCTGAACAGTCCTGAGCTACCATATTAAATGGAAAAGACACAGAGGTGATAAGGTACAGAATGTTATATCCCCATACTCCCACTATCTAGCAAAAAATAAATCTCCCCAAAGTACAAGTGTAAAGGTCATTTTATCTGTTCACTCACAAATTACACAGGTAATAGATATGAAATGGAGAATGGATTTGGCAAAACTCTTTCACTTTAGTTTCAAATACACCAACCAACTGTCTTCTTTCTCAATTGCTCTTTATCTTTCACCGCTAGGAAATTTATCTCAGTTATGTCTTTGCTATTCCTGAAGAACGTTTTTTGTCTTCTTTTTTTCAAAACTCATGAGGTAATTAATCAATATGTCTCTATTTACAATGTAAACTGCTTGTCAAACCCTTCATTTTGTCTTCATTTTCTTCAGTGCCGGATCAATTAGAGTCATATCCAATAAAATCTTGATTTAGGAGAAAATTGCCTCATGGTGGTTTTTAGAAATACCCCAGCTACCTCATACAACACATTTTTTTTTTTACTGGTTCATCAAGTTCTGGTTTTTAAACAAATATTTGACAATTTAATGTTTTTACATCTTTTTTATCATTTTTTCTTAAAATTCATAGTAGACCAGTAGTTTTACAGAATCAATAGCAAAAAATAATGACATCCATCAATGAAGCAATGGTCAAATATGTTGAAGGAAAAGCTTCATGTGTCATGCTATCTTGTGTGAATATCTATAGTACCCATGACCATGTTAACATTTTAGACAGAAGAAGCATTAAGGAAAACTGTGTAATATAGCTTAACCAAGACTTTTTCAGACATATTTTATTCAGGCAGCATTTATCTATCTATCTATCTATCTATCTATCTATCTATCTATCTATCTATCTATCTATCTATCTATCTGAGTTAGAGTCTCACTCTGTCGCCCAGGCCAGAGTGCAGTGGAGTGCTCATGGCCAGCCCAGCGTTGATCTGCTGGGCTCCCGCGATTCTTCCGCCTCATCCTTCCAAGTAGCTGGGACTACAGGAATGCCAGACAGCATTTATTAACATTTGAAGTTTGTGTCCCTCAGAACTCAATTTGGGAATGAAAGCCTAGAAGATATGTTGACCAAGAAAGTCTTTGCCTCAATGATGTATGGTAGTGTCTAGGGTCATTTTCAGTTGTTACAACTGAGGAAATGTTACTGGCATCTAGTATGCAATTTTCTCAGGATGTTTTTTTTTTTTTCCTTGAGTTGGAGTCTCACTCTGTCGCCCAGACTGGAGTGCTGTGGCTGCTCCCGGCCACCTCAGGCTCGACCTGCTGGGCTCCGGTGATCCTTCCGTCTCAGCCTTCCAAGTAGCCGGAATTACAGGCATGCGCTACCACGCCCTGCTGATTTTTTGATTTATTGTAGAGATGAGGTCTCACTGCCCAGGCAGGTCTCAAACCCGTGGGCTCAGGCAATCCACTCACCTCAGCCTCCCAAAGGCGCAGGATGACAGGCTGAGCCACCGAGCCCGGCTCTCAGGATGCTTTTAAAATACTACAAGTGTTTAAAGAACAGCCACTCACAACAATGACACATCCAGCCCAATGTCAACAATGCCAATGTTAAAAAACCTTATTTTGGGAGGAGGGGAACTATGCTAAAAATAGCAATTCTGTGTTTAGGTCTCAGAATAGTATATAGGCAAACAGCATGTACTGCAGACCCATGGCAGTAGAGAGCACAGATCATAGATACAGAGATCTTTATTTTTAAATCCTAATTCTGGCACTTACTAACTGTATAACCTAGGAAAAATACTTAGGTCTTTTTGTCTCTTTTTCATTTATAATTTGAGTGGATCTGGCTAATGCATAATGTTAGTGTCAGTTATTTATTTGGAAGAGGCATATCTTTACCTTTGATGTAAGAATTTGAGAGTTCTGAGATTCTTTAGTTTATCTTTGTATAGGATGTTTTATAAATATTCTATTTGTTAATATACAAGGGGGTACTTCCCCAAAATGAAATTTATTAATAAAATATTATGCATTTATTCTTATACAATTACACTTCAGGCACCTTCAGAGTACTCTCCATTTGTTGCAACACCTATTCAGATCCTTTTTTCACTGTTCAAAACAATTTTTGAACTCCTCAATTTTGATGTCCTTAGGTGCTTCTGCCATTTTTTGTTTCACCTCTGCCATATCAACAAAGCTTTTTCTTTTGAGGACTTTTTTCATCTGGGAAAACAAGAAGTCACTCGGGGTGAGAATAGGTGAATAGGGAAGATGGCACACCAGGATCCATGCCATTTTTAGTCAAAAATTGCCAAACACTCAATGCAATGTAGGCAGGTGTGCTTGTAAATCACCCACCATGAAATGGGCAAACGTGTTTACAGAATCTCCAAAAAAGAATTCACTGAAGTCAAATGCAGCCTCTCACAACAAGGCTAGCTGGTACACTGAAGCCAGTGACTTCCTAGAACACTTGCCTAGCAGGGGAAGGCTATATACAAGTAGCTTGTCTTCCAACAAACAATTCAATATTTTGGGGGATCCCCCTTAAATGTTTAAAATTTAGAATATATTAAATACTCCATAACAGGCAATTAAAAATTGATTTTTGTTAATTCAATACAAGGATGATTTTAATTTAGCTAATATTAGTATTCTGCAGGTCTACCAATTCTGTGGCCCTATATTTTATAACTGAGCCTAAATTTCTTTCAAAGACCCTGGCAAACATTTGAAAGAGTATATGAAGTTGTATATCCATTAAATAACAAAATCATATGGCTTATTTTTTTTGATTAAAAAATCATGCTTTTCAAACAGTCATTTAACTATGAATCAGAATCCCATGTATGTTTATATTCAGAAAGTAAACACTAATCCTTTGGGAAGTGTTTATCTAAGTTCCATTTCATAGATTTATATTCTGAACTATGCATTGTATTAAATAAGTTTGGTTTTAAGGATTCAGCTCCCTTGGTATTTTATTAGTCATGAAATAGTCAAGAGCCCAAATATGGGACATAGAGGACAAAAATATCATAGAAAACATCCACACACACAAAAAATTGGTTCTTTGAAAGAATTGACAAGATTGATGGGTCCCTAGCCAGAAAGACCAAGAAAAAGAGAGAAAAGGTCCAAATAAACACAATCAGAAATACAAAAGATCAAATCACAATTGACCCCAAGGAAATAGAAAAGATTGTCAGAGATTACTATGTACACCTATATGGAAACAAACTTGAAAACCTGGATGAAATGGAGGACTTTCTGACATCACATAACCTCCCCAGGTTAAAACAAGAAGACATTGAGACACTAAATAAGTCCATAACAACCCAGGAAATTGATTCTATCATACAAAAACTACCTACAAAAATAAATGCCCTGGACCGGATGACTTTCCAGCAGAATTCTACAAAACGTACAAGGAGGAGCTGATACCAATCCTATTGAAAGTATTCCAGGAAATTGAGAAAGATGGAATTCTCCCCAAATTATTTTATGGAGCTAACATTACATTGATACCCAAACCGGGTAAAGATCCAACAAAGAAAGAGAACTACAGGCCAATATCCCTTATGAACATAGATGCAAAAATCTTCAACACGATTCTAGCAAATCGGATCCAAAAATGCATCTCAATTATCATCCACCATGACCAAGTAGGCTTCATCCTCAGGATGCAGGGCTGGTTCAACATTTGCAAGACCATAAATGTCATTAAATACATCAAGAGATGTAAAAGTAAGAACCACATGATTATCTCATTAGATGCAGAAAAAGTTTTTGATTAAATCCAGCATCCCTTCTTGATAAAAACCCTCAAACACCTAGGTATAGAAGAAACATACCTCAAAATAGTAAGTGTCACCTACAACAAACCCACAGATAGCATATTGTTAAATGGTCACAAACTAGAATCATTCTCCCTGAAAACTAGAACAAGACAAGGTTGTACACTCTCACTCCTCTTGTTAGATATTGTGTTGGAAGTCCTAGCTCAAGCAATTAGACAAGAGAAGGAAATCAGGGTATCCAAATAGGAAAAGAGGAAGTCAAGTTATCCCTCTTTGCTGATGATATGATCCTATACCTTGAAAATCCAAGAGAATCTGTCAAAACCCTACTTGTACTGTTAAAGGACTTTGGGAAGTTCTCAGGATAAAAAGTGAATATACATAAAACAGTTGCATTTCTCTACACCAGCAAGCAGGCAGAGAACCAAATAAAAGGCACAATTCCATTCACAATAGCCACCAAAAAAAAATGAAATACCTCAACATCTTCCTAACCAGAGAAGTAAAAGACCTTTACAATGAGCTACAAAACACTGTTCAATAAAATCCAAGAAGACACAAACAAATGGTAAAATATTCCATGCACACAGATAGGAAAAATCAACATTGTTACGATGTCCATCCTACCAAAGGCAATGTACAGATTCAGCGCAATATCCATTAAGTTACCAACATCATACCTCTCAGACCTGGAAATGACAATACAGAAATTCATATGGAAACACAAATGACTATGAATAGCCAAAACAATCCTAAACAAAAGAAACAAAGCAGGAGGTATCACACTTCCAGACTTCAAACTTTAATATAAGGTTAAAGTAATCAAAACAGCCTAGTATTGGTACAAGAACAGGCACATAGACCAGTGGAACAGGATAGAGATTCCAGAAGCAAAGCCTCAATTTCTCAACCAACTCATATTTCACAAAGCTTCCAACAACAGCCACTGGGGAGAGGAGAACCTATTCTGTAAATGGTGCTGGGAAAACTGGCTGACCACATGCAGAAGATTGAAACAGTACTCCTACCTATCACCATAACAAAAATTAACTCTAAATGGATCAAAGACCTAAACTTAAAACCTCATACTGTAAGAACCTTAGAAAATGCAGGAGATGCTCCTAAGGAAGTGGGAACTGGCAACCGATTCCTGATCAAAACCCGAAGTGCCCAGGCCATAAGAGATAAGATAGACAAGTGGGACCTCATTAAATTGACAAGCTTCTGCAAAGCCAAGGAGACCATCAAGAGAGCAGGGAGACAGCCCACAGAATGGGAAAAAGTATTTGCCAACTGTATATCTGACAAAGGCCTCAAATCCAGGATCTACAAGAAACTCAAACGTGCCAAAAGGAAAAAAACAAACAGTCCCTTTAAAAAGTGGACAAAAGACATGAATAGACTCTTCTCAAAAGAATATATATGGGCAGCCAACAGACACATGAAAAAGTGCTCAGCTTCTCTCATCATTAGAGAAATGCAAATCAAAACCACATTGAGATACCACCTAACCCCTGTAAGAATGGCCATCATAAATGAAACAAACAACAAAAGATGCTGGCGAGGAAGTGGAGAATAAGAAACACTTCTACACTGCTGGTGGGAATGCAGACTAGTACAACCTCTTTGGAAGACAGTGTGGTGATTTCTGAAAGAACTAGAAACTGACCTTCCATATGACCCAGCTATTCCCCTATTGGGAATATACCCGGAGGAACTAAAATCATTTTACAAAAAATAGCTGCACACATATGTTTGTTGCAGCTCTATTCACAACAGCAAAAACATGGAACCAACCGTGTGCCCATCAAAGCTGGACTGGATTAAAAAAATGTGGTACATATACACAATGGTATATTATGCAGCCACAAAGAAGGACAAATATATGAACTTTGCAGTAAATTGGATGAATTTGGAGTCGACCACACTCAGTGATTAACACAGAAATAAAGAACTGAGTTCCATATGTTCTCACTCATAAGGTAACCTTGAACACTTATAATGCTATAAGAAAGCGATTGGCAGTAGCGGAAAGCTGTCAGGGGAAGGGGGAGCGGGGGTGTCCGTCGCGGGACACTGCGAGAGGCGAGAGGGGCATACCTCATCATCAAGGGTAACAGCATGATCAATGTTTGTATCTCTAACCTTGAATGGTACCCCCACATATTTATAATAAATAAGTAAATTTTAAAAAAAGAAATAGTCATAATACTTACTTTTCTCTGAAAGGGTAAAATAATCCAGAGAAAATAAGAACAAGATAAGCCCTTGACAATATGTATAATATTTTCACCTTTTCACCTCCAGTTAATTCAATAGACTTAGTTTTACTCTTTCTTCTTGGAGATTAACAACTGATTTAATACTCCTAGATTTCTAGGATAACATCATTTCCCCAAATTTGATTAACAAATATTTCACAAAACTTATTCAATCTTATTATTTTTCATAAATATTGACTTATTTTACAAATATTAAAAATAAATATTGCTTAAGTATATCTTTCATAAACGTTGTTGTTTAAGCTAATGGGAAAATGAATAAGTAAATGCCACATTTCAGAGTGAGATTTCTTCAGCAAAAATGATTTAATGTAGTAAAACAGAAGGATTGAGATCTTTCTTTTTTATTCTAATGTCATTCAAACTAAAAATTATCTTGTTATTAATTCATAGTGTAAGAAGTATTAAGATAATGTTAGTGTGTAGGTGTGTGTGCATGTGTGTGTGTGGGAGAGAGACAGAGAGAGAGAGAGAGAGAGAGAGATCTCTAAAACACTCTCCTGTGCTCACACAAAGACATTGTGCCTGATTCAAAGAATTTATTTGAAGGATGCATGAAAGTTATTTGAAGGATGCCACTCTTCAATAACAATCAAATTACCATGTGATTTTTTCTTCTGATTAGAACCTGAATGATATAGTAGGCAAATATATTTTAAAAGGAAATAAAATGTACTAAACTTAAAAAACATACTTAGAAATTAGATTTAATTAAAATTAAGACCATTTCTGATAATGAATTATACCATTAAGATATCATATATGATGGAATATTATGCAGCCATAAAGAAAAGCAAAATCATGGCTTTTGTAGCAACATGGATGTAGCTGGAGACCATCATACTAAGTGAACTATCACAGAAAAAAAACTGAATACCACATGTTCTTCCTCATAAGAGGGCTCTGATCACTAGTCACACAGGCACAGGGGTGGGATTAGCAGATGCTGGTTACTGCTAGGGTAGGGACATGGAGAGAGGGGAGGGGGTACACAGCATCACACAGTGTACTTGGACCACTGTCTGGGAAAAAGAGGATGTAGCTAGAAGCCCAAACTGTACCTGTATGCAACCTAATTGTGTAGTAAATCCCCACTTATACTCCACAACTAAAATAAAAGTAATAAAAGTATATAGAGTATAGAAGACATCGTAATACCTGTATCTTGCAATATCAGCTACAGAGTCACAGTGCTACTTTTAGTTCTCCAGACTCATATACTAGGTATTGGCCTTCTACTTGAAACTTAGTTAAAAACCATGACTATCTCCTCTTGAATTTTTATCCTGTTTCATATGCCTGCAAAAGGGTGTCCTGGAGCATTTTATTGCATCTTTCTTCAGGGTCACAGGTTTTCTGGGTACTATTCATCCCTGAATTCTCTAGGAAACAGATCTTGTTTTTTTTCTTTTTTCTTTTTTTTTTTTTTTTTGAGTTGGAGTCTCACTCCGTTGCCCAGACTGGAGTGCAGTGGCCGCTCCCAGCCACCGCAGCCTTGCCTGCTGGGCTCCGGCGATCCTTCAGCCTCAGCCTTCCAAATAGCCGGAATTACAGGCGCGCCCTACCACGCCCGGCTGATTTTTATTTTTATTTTTTGATTTATTGTAGAGATGAGGTCTCGTTGCCCAGGCAGGTCTCGAACCCGTGGGCTCAAGCAATCCACTCACTTCAGCCTCCCAAAGGCGCGGGATTACAGGCTGAGCCACCGAGCCCGGCGGGAAACAGATCTTGAAGTAAAATGTATTGTGCAGTGAGTTTAATACAGGGAAAACTTTGGTACAAGCATCTTTGGAAGCAGAATAATGGAAGTAGGTAAGATTGGGCCGAAGGAAAAGTAGAGCTGTGAATCAGGCCTGATGGTAGTCTTGTCCAACACAACAGGGAGCTCTGGATATAAAATTATTCAGCCAAATTTTTCTGCATTGGGCCGAAGGAGCCAAGTCTCAATGCCTTTATACCTCAGTCATTGAATGAGTCATAACCCTGGCCAGGGCACATTTCTTCTGCTGAGGGAATCCTCCACAGTCTTAAAAGTTGAAAGTATTCTACTGTAATCATTTTCAGAAGATGGGGCTACAAGTCCTTAGTTAAACCAGGGCAAGCTAGTTTATCACCATGCCCGTCACGACCCCTGTCTTTTTCTTGGCTCTTGGGAATGTGAGATGCTCTGGGCAAGTTTTAAGTTTTTCCTGGAGTTTGGAGAACATTACTATGCATATTCTTTCTAAACCCTTTGTTTTCTTCATGCCACCTCCCTTCCTGGAATATCTTTCCCAGTCGAATACTGGTAAGTGTTTAGCAATCAACTCTCTAGGAAATTTTTTAAAAGCCCTGTTAAACAGTGTTTGCCAATGTCTGTGGTTTAAATATTCCCATCATTACCAATTTCAAACAACCATTGTATCCTTGCAGAACACAGGGTTGAAACAAGATATGTACACCTATCTTTTAATTAAATTTAATTAAAATTAAGACCATTTCTGATAAGCAGCTTTAGCTGATTTTGAGTCAACTTTAGCACATCATTATCTTCCCAAATCTGTCCAACTGATAAAAATGAATCTGACTCACAAATGAAAGTCAACTACTCTAATTCTTAATACCTAAATCTCCAAATAAAATGTATCACTTTTTAATAACAATTGGTATAATGCGTCTATTTTGATAATACCTATCTGTTACACTTAATTTTACTAAATTGTTTGCACGTTTCTTCACTATGAAACATTTATACCTGAGCTTTAACACAATGCTTTTTATGTCTATATTATATATTCACAATACTAAAAGCAATAGCTATCACAATAAGTATTTCATTTGTCTCAATATATTTTTCTTGGATGAATGAATAAGCACTTAAAATTTACACTTACAACTATTTAGTGAGTGTTCATAATTCTTAAGGAAGAACAGCTGTGTAGTGTTATGATAAGGAGGTAGCCATGACCCATGCTCAAAATGGTTGCAATGTGGCTGAGAAGAAAGCGAATATATATGAAATAATAAAATATCACTCATAGAGCATATGTATAGATCAGTCTAGTGACGAAGAAAAAGGTAATGTGTTATCAACAATGAAGACATTTGTAAAAACACAACAATACCAAAAATCCACACAGAAATACAAAACAACAGGAAAAAAAATATTATTAAAATGCAAGGATAGAGGTTGTACACTTCCAAGCCACTCCCAGATTAAGACATGAGATTCCACCCTATGGTGAGTTGCCTTCTTGTGCAACTCCCATGTATCTGCCTCAGTATTTTCTGGCAAATTGAGGGAGCTGATTGATCTAGAGTAGCAATGAGAGAAAGGACACATGACTGCCCAGAGTTGAGATTAAGACTTAGTCTATCACTAACAGCCACAAAGCAGTTCAAAGTCTTCCTAGAAACTCAAGTTCCAAATGTAGGCTAAGGATCCAAGTCTTTCCATAAAGAATTATGTCATGTGGCATGGGAAGCAAAATATGTGCAAATGTATTAGAAAAAGAGATAAAGATTGATTTCTGAGTTTTAAATCATTAAAATGAAGAACTACATAAGCATAATTAACTTCATAAGGAAAGTTACTGCTATTATCATTAACAATAATAATTTAATAATATTAGCACATTTGTATAGTTTTTAAAACTTATTTTTTAACACATACATTGTCTTGTAATGAACTTGGGAATACATATGTCATGGTAATCACAATTTGGCC
>NW_007249223.1:0-888 GCF_000164805.1 Carlito syrichta
CGCGGCCCGCGCGACGGTGGCAGATTCAGGCAGCTGGTGACCGACTCCCCGGGGGCCGCAGCCGACGTTGCCAGGGGAGGGGAAGGTCGGCGGGCCTGGCCTCGCCTGCCTCTGCCGCCGGGGTCGGTGGGGACGACTCGGTGCCCCGCGGGTCCCGGCCGGGTCAGCACCCCAGGTTTTCCGTCCCCGTCCTCCCCCCGCCCCGGCGGCTCATTTCGGGCTCTTGCGGGTGGGTGGTGAGGGGGATCCCCTGGCACATGGGCGCCCGAGAGAGCCTGGATTCTCCTCGTCCTGCAGAGCTCCTCGTTGAATGAGTTACTTTTATTTTGATCTGTCACTATCAATATTAATTAATATATATTTTTACATTTAAAATTAACATAAATTATTTTCATTATAAAGAAAATACACAATGAGGTATTTGGCCAGCGACTTATTTTCAAGTGTTTCATTAGAAATTGAGGTTCTGGCCGGCACCATGGCTCACGCCTATGATCCCAGCACTGTGGGAGGTGGAGGCGAGAGCATCGCCTGAGCTCAGGAGTTGGAGACTAGCCTGAGCAACATGGGGAGACCTGTCTCTACAGTAAGTCAAAAGAACAATTAGCCAGGCGTGGTGGCGCATGCCTGTGGTTCCACTACCTGGAAGGCCGAGGCAGAAAGATGGCATGAGCCCTGCAGGTGGAGGCTGAGGTAGCCGTGAGTGTGCCACTGCACTCCAGCCTGGACGACAGAGTAAGATTTCGACTGAAAAACAATTGTAAACATGATTTAAATTGTTTTATTTTGTAAATATTTATGGCCAGGCTCGGTGGCTCAGCCTGTAATCCCAGCACTTTGGGAGGCCGAGGCGAGTGGATTGCCTGAGCCCGTGGGTTCGGGACCAGC
>NW_007249223.1:1470-10733 GCF_000164805.1 Carlito syrichta
CTAGCACTTTGGGAGGCAGAGGCAAGAGGCTTGCCTGAGCTCAGGGGTTGGAGACCAGCCTGAGCAACATGGGGAGACCTCATCTTTACAATAAATCATAAAATTAGTCGGACATGGTGGCGCACACCTGTGGTTCCAGATACTTGGAAGACTGAGGAGGAAGGATCACCTGCACGCAGCAGGTCAAGTCTGCAGTGGCTGTGAGTTTATCACTGCACTCTTGCCTGGGTCACAGAGTGAGACCCTGACTCAGAAAAAAAAAGAAAGCAAGAAAAGAAACAGGGTCTCGCTGTGTTGCTGGTCTTGAACTCCTGAGCCAAAGCCATCTCCATGCCTTGGCCTCCCAAAGTGCTGGGATTACAGATGTGAAATGTAAAAATGTTTTTACGTTTTAAAATAGTAGGAAAAATCAGAAGAATGGTATTTTGTGATACTGAGAACTATATGGAATTCAAATTTCAGTGTCCATAAATAAAGTTGTATTGGAACACAGTCATGCTCTTTCATGAATGTCATGTCTCATGGCTGCTTTCTTTTTTTTTTTTGAGTTGGAGTCTCACTCTGTCACCCAGACTGGAGTGCAGTGGCCGCTCCCGGCCACCGCAGCCTTGACCTGCTGGGTTCCGGCAATCCTTCCGCCTCAGTCTTCCAAGTAGCCGAAATTACAGGCATGCGCTACCACGTCCGACTGATTTTTTGATTTATTGTAGAGATGAGGTCTCGCCTGCCCAGGCGGGTCTCAAACCCGCGGGCTCAGGCAATCCACTCACCTCAGCCTCCCAAAGGCGCGGGATTACAGGCTGAGCCACCGAGCCCGGCTCTCATGGCTGCTTTCATGTTTCATCAGTGGAGCTCAGTAATGAGAACACAGACGGTATCACCCACAAAGCCTGCCATATTTGCTGCGTGGCCTTTTGCAGAAAAGGTTTTGAGCCCCGTTCTGAAGGCTCCACTGAGGCTGGGGAGCCACTTCCAAGACGACAACTCAGGAAGTCACTACTTTCCCCATGGGGACGTCTGTGTCAGAAGCTGCAGTGTCTTGTGTAACCTAATCTAAAAAGTGACTTACCGGCTGGACATAGTGGCTCACACCTGTAATCCCAACATTTTGGGAGGCTGAGGTGGGAGGACTGCTTGAGCCCAGGAGTGCGAAACCAGCCTGGGCAACATAGTGAGACCCTGTCTTTACAAAAAAAATTTGGTGGGAGTGGTGGTAGGCAGCTGTAGTCCCAGCTAATCGGGAGGCTGAGGAGGAAGGACTGTCTGAGTCCAGGAGGTTAAGGCTGTACTCTATGATTGTGCCACTGCTCTCTGTGACTGGGGTGACAGAGTGAGACATTGATTCAAAAAGCACAAAAAAGAAGGAACGTACTGTCCTTCTGCCATCACACATGCCAACTTTCGCACAATTTGGGAGGGGACTACAGAAAGCAGGGAATACCAGGATTCAGGGAGGATGGGAGACCACAGACAATCACTTCTTTTCTTTGTTTTTGAGACAGGGTCTTGCTCTGTTGCCCAGATTGGAGTGCAGCGCAACGATCATGGCTCACTGTAACCTCGATCGCCTGCCTTCAAGTTGTTAGGGCATGGATAAGGTGAGGGTGGATGGATGGAGAGGGAGAGGTGAGGGGAGGCGCAGCACTGCCGGAGCCAGCAAGCCTGAGGTGCGCGCTGGCAACCCAGAGATCCGAGTAATGCAAAGAATTGCAACACACAAAGAGGTGAGAGAAGAAAAGATTGATTTTTTTTTTTTTTTTTTTTTTTTTGAGTTGGAGTCTCACTCTGTCGCCCAGACTGGAGTGCAGTGGCCGCTCCCGGCCACCGCAGCCTCGACCTGCTGGGCTCCAGCGATCCTTCCGCCTCAGCCTTCTGAGTAGCTAGAATTACAGGCGTGTGCTACCACGCCCGGCTGATTTTTTGATTTATTGTAGAGATGAGGTCTCGCTGCCCAGGCGGATCTCGAACTGATAAGTTCACTCCCCACAGACAGGAAGCGGACCTACACTCTAGATGAGTATGGCACCATAGCCCCTGAGTCCTGGCTTAAATTCTTTCCTTGGAGATGTTGCAATCAGGTAGACGTGACTGCCGTGACTTCCTTATTGACCACCTGTGGATGTCTTGGAGACCCTGTGACACAGAGACCCACTAATGTCTGCCCCCATTATCACAGCCCTTAGAGAAGGGTGCGATAAGGATCCCAGTGCTCCTGTACATTCCTGAATAACATTCCTTAGAGCTAATGGAGGGTGCACTTCCCCTTATCTCCTGTGCATTCCCAGTGGGTAGCTTCAGGGGATCCTTGGCTTCCCTATAGATAGGGCCCAGTTTACTGGAAGAGTGAATCCCCACCTGCTCCCCTTCTGAGAGGTCATAACTTTTTGTTTGTTTGATTTTTTTTTTTGAGTTGGAGTCTCACTCTGTCACCCAAACTGGAGTGCAGTGGCTGCTCCCAGCCACCGCAGCCTCAACCTGCTGGGCTCTGGCGTTCCATCCGCCTCAGCCTTCCAAGTAGCTGGAACTACAGGTACACGCTACCATACCCAGCTAATTTTTTGATTTACTGTAGAGATGAGGTCTCACCAAGTTGGCCAGGCGGGTCTCGAACCCGTGGGCTCAGGCAATCCACTCACCTCAGCCCCCCAAAGGCGCGGGATTACAGGCTGAGCCACTGAGCCTGGCTATAACTTTTGTAATTACAAGTTTCATGACTTCTACAATCCTTGCCCCATGCATGATGTCTTAGGCCTTGTAAATTCCTTTTTCTCTAGGCAAGTTTGATTGCCACTATGAGATACCTCTGAAACCTGGAAGTCTGTGTTTCTGAAAAGACATAGTCAGCAAGGTTAATTTGTCCTAAAGTATGCATTCCTCCAAAACATAGCTTCTACTTTCTCATCATTGTGTCAGGGTTTAAGAACAAGATGAAAAATGGCTTTTGGCTCTTGGTCTGTCCTTTCACAAGTGATCCTCCCATCTCAGCTTCCCAAAGTGTTGGGATTCCAGGCATGAGCTGCTGAGCCTGGCCCAATCTCTGTTTTTGAATGGAGTATTTATTTCGCTTACGTTTAATGTAGTTGTTGATGTCCTTGGGTTTATATTTGCCATTTTGCAAGTTGTTTTAACTCTGTTCCTCCATTACTATTGTTACATTAATATGACCAAACTATTAATCATTTATTTTGGTTAAACAAATTTTACGCCGGGTTCGGTGGCTCAACCTGTAACCCTGAGCCTTGGGAGGCTGAGGTGAGTGGATTGCCTGAGCCCGCGGGTTCAAGACCCACCTGGGCCACTTGGCGAGACCTCATCTCTACAATAAATAAATAAAAAAAATCAGCCGGGCGTGGTAGCGCGCGCCTGTAGTTCCAGCTACTTGGAAGGCTGAGGCAGAAGGATCACTGGAACCCAGCAGGTCGAGGCTGTGGTGGCCGGGAGCAGCCACTGCACTCCAGTCTGGGCAATAGAGTGAGACTCCAACTCAAAAAAAAAAAATCATTTATTTTGTGTTAAACAAATTTTACGCCAGGCTCGGTGGCTCAGCCTGTAATCCTGTGCCTTGGGAGGCTGAGGTGAGTGGATTGCCTGAGCCCGCGGGTTCGAGACCTGCCTGGCCAACTTGGCAAGACCTCATCTCTACAATAAATCAAAAAAAAAAACAAACAAATTTTACTCAACCATTTTAACTTGTTTCTTGGTTTTTTTTTTTTCCCTAGAGACAGGGTCTCTCTATGTTGCCCAGGTGGGCCTCGAACTGCTGGGCTCAAGTCATCCTCCTGCCTCAGCCTCCCAATTATCTAGGATTACAGGTGTGAGCTACTGGCTGGCTCCATTATTGCTTTTTTTTAAACTGCATATTCCAACAACTGTCTTCTAAGTGATCACCCTAAGGATTACAGTTCAAAGTTTAAATAAGACAGAGAGTGAGACTCTAAATGAAAAGGATTTGTTTAGAGAGCATTCAACGGGAATGCAGATGCCACCATGAACTTTGTGTGCAGTCAAGAGACTGATGCAGGAGTATAGAGGCAACACGAGGAAGATCCCATAGTTGCTTTGAGTCAGTCATCTTGGTGAAAAGAACCAATAGCAAGATGCCATCCATCCAAGATTTCACAGTTACTGGACAGAAGACCTTGCAGAAATATTTTCTGTGCCCAGTGTTGGTGGCCTTTGATCAAGGTTGTGTGTCGTTTGTGTTTGTTTTTTAGTCAGAGTCTCACACCGTAGCCCAGACTAGAGTGCTGTGGCATTATCACAGCTCACCACAGCCTTGACCTCTTGGGCTCAAGCGATCCTTCCGCTTCAACCTCTGGAGTAGCTGAGACAACAGGCACCACCACGCCCAGATAATTTAAAACAAATTTTTTTTTGTAGAGATGAGGTTTTGCTATGTTGCTCTGGCTGGTCTTGAAATCCTGGGCTGGAGCAACCTTCCCACCTCTGCCTCTCAAAGTGCTGGGATTACAGGTGTGAGTCACCGTGCCCAGCCTAAGGCTGAGAACTTGCAGGGTCCTTTATGACAGTTCTCGTTATCAGGCATACAGGAATGAGAGCCCTCCCTTCACAACCTTCCCTGGTTCCATGTGTCAGGACTTGACATTAGTGGCTCCATTTTGATTCTGACTTTTTTTTCTGAGTTGAAGTCTTACTCTGTCACCCAGGCTGGAGTGCAGTGGCACACTCACGGTCACCCCAGTGTAGACCCACTGGGCTCTGGCGATCCTTCGGCCTCAGCCTTCCAAGTAGCCAGAACTACAGGTGCAAGCGACAACACCCAGCTAGTTTTTTATTTATTATAGAGACGAGCTCTTGCCAAGTTGCCCAGGCTGGTCTCAAACCATAGGCTCAGGCAATCCACTTGCCTCGGCCTCCCAAAGTGCTGGGATTACAGGCTGAGCCACTGAGCCTGGCCTATATTTTATTTTATTTTTTTTTTTTTTTGAGTTGGAGTCTCACTCTGTCGCCCAGACTGGAGTGCAGTGGCCACTTCCGGCCATCGCAGCCTCGACCTGCTGGGCTCTGGCGATCCTTCCTCCTTGGCCTTAGCTGGAATTACAGGCATGCGCTACCACACCCAGCTGATTTTTATTTTTATTTATTGTAGAGATGAGGTCTCACTGCCCAGGCGGGTCTCGAACCCGTGGGCTCAGGCAATCCACTCACCTCAGCTTCCCAAAGGCATGGGATTACAGGCTGAGCCACCGAGCCTGGCTTATTTTATTTTTTTAAAACCCAATGAAATGCTTCATGTATTATTATGGGTACAATTTTTAATACAATAATCAGAAAATCATTATATGTAAAATTTGAAAGACATAGCATTCTCTTACTGTAAAAATCTTCTGAATTTTGTATTCTTACAATTTCCTTTTAGAGTTTCAAATTTGTAATTTGTTATGAATACATATACTCACAAATATAGAAATTAATATATTAATTTGTGGTTGAAATTTACAAGATATATTTTATCTAAATTAAGTAGGGATAGAATTTTCTATTGTTTCTTAAAATAGAAGCCAGATATGGTGGCTCATGCCTGTAGTACAAGCACTTTGGGAGGCAGAGGCAAGAAGATTGCCTGAGCTCAGGGGTTCAAGACCAGTCAGGGCAACTTGGTGTAACCTCATCTCTAAAATAAATAAAAAATTATCCAGGTGAGGTAGTGCACACTTGTAGTTCCAGCTAATTGGAAAGCTGAGGTGGCAGGATTGCCAGAGCCCAGCAGGTCAACGCTGGAGTGACCATGAGCATGCATGCCACTGCATTCCAGCCTGAGTGATGGAGTGAGACTTCAACTAAAATAAATAAATAAATAAAATAAAAATAAAAATATGAGGTACGTGTCAGGATTGGTTTTCCTGTCTTTAAAGTGTTATTGAGGCCAGGCATAGTGGCTCATAGCTAAAATCCCAGCACTTTGGGAGGTCAAGGTGAAAGGATTGCCTGAGGGTTTGAGACCAGCCTATGCAACTTGGTGAGACCTCCTCTCTACAATAAATCAAGAAAAATTAGCAGAGCTTGGTAGCACATTCCTGTAGTTCCAGTTACTTGGAAGGCCGAGGCAGAAGGATCACCTGAGCCCAGCAGGTCAAGGCTACGGTTGCTGTGAGTGTGCCACTGCACTCCAGCCTGGGCAACAGATTTAGACTCCAACTCAAAAAAAAAAAAAAGATTTTCCCATTTCTCTATCAATGTTTATTTGATCTGCAATGCCTCTCACAGTCAACCAATGATTTTGACACACAATTCAATCCATTGTTGCAATGTTTTCGACAGTTCTGCTCATTACGGGTCATTCTGACCTCTCTTCATCAGTGATGCTTTCTCTCACCTCAGAAAAACATTTAATCCATTTGTACAATGCCATTTTCTTCATGGCATCATCCCCATAAGCTTGGATTAACATGTCATTGATTCACTGCCAAACTCTTCCCATGTTTAGCAAGAAATATAATGTATGTTCATTGCTCTAATTCATGCTCTAACATTCTTCTGATGACACAGAAAAACATGCAACAACAATAATGAATGCCACTCAGCAAGACACTGCCACACCTTGACACAGACACAGCTGTGAGACCCTGATATAATAGGGTTATCAAACCGACTGAGTTGTTTGTACAGTACTGACAATGTAGCGGGAAGACAGAGAGGCCGTGACACCGAGGCTATTATAGGAAGTGACAATTTTATTTGCGCCAATGCGACTTGGCGGGCTAATGCTTCCAGGCCAACCCCCCCGGAGAAGGAGGAGAGGGGTCTTATACCTTAGTTTCGGTAAGGGAGGGGGGTCAGGTTGAGCAATTACACATTTTCTTTGGAATTCATAAGTTTGTCCTCAGCAAAATCAGATTTTCAAAGAACAAATGGTCTCCAGGAAATGCAGAGCAAGTAGGGGCTACAAACTGATAACTTCAAAAAGAGAGGATTTGGGTAAGTTTGTGAAGTGGTCACTCTTTTGCATTTCCATGAAAGTCATCAGTCTTTGGCTATTTGGTTTTCTCAAACAAAAACAGTCTGGCGGGTTTTCAGAGCTTGCCAATTGACTTTCAAAAGGACAACTTTTGACTGCTATCAGTCCTCTTTCTGCCACAACCTAAGCTCACAGTGGCAAGCGTGGGGACCTGTCAGATCTGTATTTCTTGGACAGAGAACACATGGCACTACAGCAGGTGGGGAATTAAGGCATCACAAATATCGAAGAAGGCTACCTATTGAGTATATTTGGCATATAGTGCCTCTTGTATATTTAGTGCCTCATATTCATATTAGGTGAATAATGAATATTTAGTGCCCAGTTATCTCATAGGGACATTCTACTCCTTCCTTTCATCCTTTGCTTTTTTTTTTTTTTTTTTTTTGAGTCAGAGTCTCACTCTGTCCCACAGGCTGGAGTGCAGTGTGCACGCTCATGGCCACCGCAGCCTTGACTTCCTGGGCACACAGGTCATCCTTCCATCTCAGCCTTCCAAGTAGCCAAAACTACAGTCAGGCAGTACCACACTCAGCTAATTTTTTGATTTATTGTAGAGATGAGGTCTCACCACGTTGCCCAAGCTGGTCTTGAACTCCCAGGCTCAGGCAATCCTCTCATCTCAGCCTCCCAAAGTGCCAGCACTCTTAGTGTGAACCACCTCACCCGGCCTTAATTTTTTGATTTATTGTAGAGACGAGGTCTTGCCAAGTTGCCCAGTCTGGTCTCAAATCCCAGGGCTCAGGCAATGCTCTTGTCTCTGCCTCCCAAAGTGCTGGGATTACAGGTCACTGCGCCCATTAAGCGCTCAAATTTTATGTCCCAGCCTGAGCTCTCACTTAAAAGAGATGACTCAAGGATGTCCCATATGCAGAACGGTCAGTCCTCAGGGGCACCTGAGCCCTCTACCCTCACTCTCCCCTCTTCAGCGAAGGGGACACTTGCCAGGACAAGACTGGCAACTTGATTTTACTCATATGCCCAGGTACAGCAGACACAAATATCTGTTCACTTTCATGGATACCTTTTCAGACTGGTTTTTCCAACCACATCAGAAAAAGCCAGCCGGGCTCGGTGGCTCAGCCTGTAATCCTGTGCCTTTGGGAGGCTGAGGTGAGTGGATTGTCTGAGCCCACGGGTTCGAGACCCGCCTGGGCAGCGAGACCTCATCTCTACAATAAATAAAAAAATCAGCTGGGCATGGGAGCGCATGCCTGTAATTCCGGCTACTCGGAAGGCTGAGGCGGAAGGATCGCTGGAGCCCAGCAGGCGAGGCTGCGGTGGCCGGGAGGAGCCACTGCACTCCAGTCTGGGCGACAGAGTGAGACACCAACTCAAAATAAAAGAAAAAGCCTTGGAGGTTTTTCAGGCCCTAGTAGATGAAATAATCCCCATTTGGCCTTCCTATTTCTTTGCAGAGTGATAAAGGACTTTACCCCCACCCCCCAAATTACACAACAGGTGTCAGAAGCCCTAGGCATTGATTTTAATTTCCATGTCATTTATCATCCCCAGTCCACAGGAAAAGTGAAATAGGATCATTCCACTCACTTTTTTTTTTTGAGTTGGAGTCTCACTTTGTCATCCAGGGTGGAGGGCAGTGGCATGATCACGGATACCCTAGTGTTGATTTGCTAGGTTCCAGCAAAGCTTCCGCCCCAGCCTTCCAAGTAGCTGGAACTCCAGGAGCATGGTACCACGTCTGGGTACTTTTTGATTTATTGTAGAGAGGAGGTCTCGCCAAGTTGCCCAGGCTGGTCTCGAACCCCCGGGCTCAGACAATCCACACGCCTCAGCCTCCTAAAGTGCTGGGATTATAGGCTGGGTCACCGTGTCCAGCCTACTGAACTTCTAAGCTCTCAATTTTTTTTTTTTTTTGGTTTGGTTTTGGAATCAGTCTCACTGTCACCCAGGCTGGATGGCAGTGGCACGCTCTGAGGCACCACAGCCTCAACCTGCTGGCCTCAGGTGATCCTTCTGCCTCAGACTTCCAAGTAGCTAGAACTACAGGCATACGCCATCACCACCACAGCCAGCTGATTTTTTGACTTATTGTAGAGATGAGGTCTCGCCAAGTTGCTCAGGCTGGTCTCGAACCCCTGGGTTCAGGCAATCCTCTCACCTTGACTTCACAAAGTGCCAGGATTATAGGCATGAGCCTCTGCGCCCATCAAGCTCTCAAATTTTATGTCCCAGCCTGAGATCTCATTAAAAGATATGACTCGAGCCAGGCTCAGTGGCTTAGCCTGTAATCCCGCGCCTTTGGGAGGCTGAGGTGAGTGGA
>NW_007249223.1:10925-11269 GCF_000164805.1 Carlito syrichta
CCAACTCAAAAAAAAAAAAAAAAAACAACAAAAAGATATGACTCAAGGATGTCCCATCTGCAGAGCAATCAGTCCTCAGGGGCAACTGAGGCATCCGCCCTCGCTCTCCACTGCAGTTTAGGGGGAGCTTGCTAGGACAAGACTGGCTACTTGATTTTACTCATATGCCCAGGTACAACTAATACAAATATCTGGTCACTTTATTTTTTTTTCTGAGTCGGAGTCTCACTCGGTCACCCAGACTGGACTGCTGTGGCCGCTCCCAGTCACCGCAGCCTCGACCCGCTGGGCTCCGGCAATCCGTCCACCTCAGCCTTCCAAGTAGCCGGAATTACAGGCATGCG